>NW_020170396.1:141351-150334 GCF_000524195.1 Echinococcus granulosus
GCGGCCGTATTCGATATTAGCTTCTGGTCTAGTCGGGCAGAGTGGTGGCATAGCACCAGGCTACAGGTGTAGAGCGGTCTGTGTTGTATGATAATTACCAACTCAAGGGTGGAAGGTCGAGGAAAAATATAAAGTATGCTCACGCCTGTCCCTGGAACAGGATGGGGGATCGCATCTAGAAGCAAACAGTTTAACTGTCATCCGGTTTACACGTGGCCGGTCGAACCAGTTGAGGCGAAGTAGATTAAGATTGGCCTTGATGTGAATGCAGCACATCCGGACGAATGGTATTCCATGAAAAAACACACATCGGTACGGGCTGTGATTGTTTAATGTGTGTCACTTGGCTAAAACGGATACTGATGACAACTGGAGTCATGTGATGCACCAATATAGCTACATGGGATAGGTGACGATGTAAGAGACAATGTTCAGCTGTTGGCAGCGCACTGGGTACCCACTGACTCGAACGGTGACCCACTCACACTACTGGGCGCTTTGCTTCGTGAAACGGTCCTTGGTCAGTGTGCATGGTTAGCCTTCACTTCTTTTCCTAGGTCGATTGATTCTGCTGGACGTAGAGTTGGATGACAGGACAGTTTCCATCCACGCACTGATATGGGCAATGTTGCTTGTGGAGGCAGAACTTCGTAAATTCTTTGCATGAAGATTGAGGAGTTCTGTTTTACGTGGCATCAGTGTTGAGCATTAGGATGCGAGCCCAAATCGGACGGTCAATGGAAATGTCCCTCCTCCGAAAACATAGTTTGACTGGGCTTTATTGCTTGGCTCTTCTCCACTTCTGATTTCCCATTAGCTAATTTTACTTGTGGATGCTCTTACTCACTGCAAGACTACAGTCGGACGATTATGATAGAGGCGAGGGAGTTTGATCACCTTATGTCTCCGGTTAGCTGTCAAGGTGGCATACTCCACAACCCTGCAGCTTAAGTATACATGCTGGAAAAGATACATGTATTGAAATCCTGTCTTCAAAAACAGGCCTCTGATTAGGCGAGTGAAGGTATCCACACCCAAACACACACAAGAAAACAAACATTAGTTTGTAACGGGGTCCCAAATGAGCCAGTCTTTCGATTGATTCGCCTTTATCTATGTTAAATGGTGGTGCGTGGTGCGATTGTTCAAACGGAACACAAACGTCAGTCGCTTAGGTGGTCTATTTGCCACTGGATGTCTTGTCTTTCACATGGTGGATGCAAATTCAGCACGCCTCATGTATTCCGTGACATTGGGAAAGGCGAAACCAACATTTCCGACACGGTTTAACACAAGCTAGACCAGCCAAGTGTATAAAATCCAATGAGAAATGAAATAAAATGGTCAATTTGAACGTGCCAATTGGGACAATGGGAAATTTTTGCGGCCACCACTGCAATAATTACCAGTTAAACTATTTGCCTGGAAGCTGAAAGCATTAAATGGGATACAGTAGATGAAGGACTTCACTGATTTTTTGCCCCTATTTTTTCCCCACCTTCAACAGACTCGCCCACTTGCCAAAGAACCATTAATTTTCCATGTCATGGCACGATGTTGGATCTGCAGATTTTATCAAGTTTTGTCTCAAGTATTCACTTTTACAGGTTTTCGTGATTTATTCAATCCAATCGCAGTACCGAAGGAAAAAGGTGATTTCCACCCACCCATTCTTGCAGGATCGGTTCCATTGCTGTATTTGGTGAATGTACGAGACACTGGATTGGGCTGCTGTCACCTATAAGGGGTGTGAAGTGGATAAGGAAAACCTCAGAGCCGTTCGTGAGACGAGACCCCGATGGTAGCCATTTATGTCAACATAGCTGTAGGTCAAATAGAGAGCTTAACTTCCCCAAATATTTACTCCTCGTCGTCTTACTATCAACAGAGGAAGTTCAGGCTAACCCTGTGTGTCTACATTCCGATTTGAACACAGTCAGGAAAGGTTGAGGTCAAGACTTATTTTTGACGACAACGATACTACTTATAAATGACAGTAGACGAGGGTTCGGATTTAAGTACAACTTCCCAAGTCAATTATTTGCTTAGACGGTTCACCCAACCAGTGGTCTGATATTCATAGGTTCCCCAAAAGCAGCGAAACCTATTTTTACAAATTTGTGCTGCTTTTCTACACCACAAACTCATCAATTTTATGGTCGGTCCTGTCTCGTAGGTAGGGAAGTAACCGTGGCAAGCAACAGAGACATCGCCCAGACTAGTTGCACATTGTATCCTAGAAAGTATGTAAAACACTGCAAGAATTGGTAATTGTTTGGGTTCACAATCAAACGTGCGTCTTGTAGACGGTCCAACACCAGTCTCCGATCAGCGTCATGCCCTTGAATAATTCCTACTCAAGACAAGAATGACATCCAGGTATGCTATACAACGTTTCGAAAAAAAAATTTATTAGGGGGTCATAAGGTGGTCGTTGCACTACAGACGTTTGGACTTTGATGACTAATTGTCCAGCTTCCCGCCGTCCCCTTCCTACCCTGACTCTTGGCTAGCAGACGTCAAGAGTGAATGCATTTGAATAACACAGAGACCAACGTCAACCGATTACTATGGCGATAGAAGATGGAGCTCGCTCCTTGCCTCCAGCAGTTTCGACTGCACAGCTAGTTAGCGGAGTCGAGTAGACCGTAAATCCCTCCTCGTTGACTCACGCACGTTGGTAGTATACACCCATCTCGAAGTCCTGTCAACCAAGACTGGATCCTGGTTGTAAGCCTAATGGTATCAATTTCCAAGCCTGAGCACTAAAGAAAACTTTCTAACGGAGTCAGATTTAGACTTGCCTTTCCATTGGTTTCCCATAATTTGTGTAAACAAAACGCAATCGTTGGTTGCGTAGAGGGCCTCTTTCTTCTTACCGTCGTGCCCTTCGCATGGTCGATGGGATTTTACCGTGCCTCCTATCTGGTAACATCAAAAAAAGTACTTGCGACGTTTTCTTTGCAGTATGACTCCTCATAGGGGTGCAGAACTCGTTGTGAAACCTACTTTTGCCGGCAACCAGAGTGGAAGAAGTCATGATAGTTGCGATGATCTTACTAGGAATAGCAGTAGGCAGATTCATTTGATTTAAACGCCAATCCACACCGATTCTTTTTTATGTTCATATTTATCCTAAAAGCAGGGGTACGCTTATTCCTTCTCTCTTCAAACAGCACTTCTAAATTAAAATGGGTCCTCATCGTTGCCAACTCAGCTGGCTATTACAATTTGAGATTGGGATGGTTGCTGGAGGTGAAGTGGTCGCGAGCTCAACAGCCACTGTGTCCTGAGTCTCAGCGAATTCTTCGGTCACCTACATCATGAACCCGTGGTATGCAAGCAGTAGAGTGAGGCGCGGAGTGGTTTACCGCATTAACCAAAGCAACATTTACTAAAAATTTAAAAGACCGCCATTACCTTGTGATTAAAGACCCAAGACTGTGTGAGGTGGCCCTTTAAACCATACTTTCAGGCAGACTATGAGGTTAGCAGGAGAAGTTATATGAGGAGGAGGACGGAGTATCACCAACGTAGAGCCCGAAGTGAGGAAAATGAATTTGCACTACATTTGGTGGGAAGATCTCCCATTTTATCAACATCGATGTCCCCTGCGTTAATTCCGCTGTCACACCGAATTTCTCTATTACGTGCCCAGGTCGGCCAATTGAAATGAAGTGGGCAACTTGAGAAGTGATGAGGGGGGACCAGGTTATTGTTCCTTGTTGCAAGCGGTGCCATAACTACTCATAAGGGAATTTGTCTGAAAGAAGGACATACTAAATAGAGTAGATAAAGTATTTTATCAATGATTTGTCCCCTATTTATACTCATCATTATCTATCCTGTAATTTTTGTGAGTCCCGGCCACAAACCCAAAATACTGTCAGTTACTTATAGAATTGAACCATGCTCAACCCACAGAAGCCACCATGGTAAATTAAAAGTAGTCGTTTTCGTGGGTAACTGTGACTTGTTCAATCCTGATGCAGTGCCCTAAAGATGAGGCGATTTTCACCCACCTAATGTAATTTCCTTGGATCATTCCTTATAATCTCCCTCCATCTACCAGCAATGCCAGCTCATTTTATCTTTGGCTGCTGTCGATGAATACGCAGTTGGCTTGAACTGATTGTCGAATGTAAAAATGCCACTTGGTTTGATCACCTAACTAGGACACTGTCCACCGTCTAAGCGCTCGCTCCAGTCTCGAGCCTTATTTGAAGGAGAAAAAATGCGACTCGAGCATCGAGTTGTCTATCGTTAATCGGTTCAGTCACCAGATGTACATTGAAAAGCCAGTCATTAAGAGAAACAGCTATGACAGCTGCCCCGATCAGAGGCTGAGTTTCTATTTCTGGCCCGCCTTTGACACCCAGGTTACCATGCTATTCCACAGAGCTGATGACAGCAGATTAAGTGTTAGGTCAAACCATGTGTTCATGATCTCACAATAACTGACCACTTTAAAAGCAGGGAATCGCAGGGTTGAGGATATAAATGATTTACTGAAAGAGCTGGCATAAAACCGAGAGAAAGTGCTTGTGGCTGTGGAAATGCTAGTCTGGTTTGCGTCGTTTGCACCAGAATCGCTTACGACTGTCATCATTGTGGATAGAGGGAGCTACTGTAGTTGGCTAACGTAAGAAATACCGGATTGGGTCGTTGTGACCTATGCAAGTTAAAAAAAGAAAAGGGGGAACTTTGGGCCATAACAGATACATCTCCAGCAATGGCCATTCATATCGGCATACGTGTCAGCCAAAAGGGCAACTTTGCCTCCTCAATAACTATTATCTGGTGTCTTAATATAAACAGGGAATGGTTAGGTTTATCAGGCTTGCTCATATCACATTTTGGAAAATGTCCGGATGCTTTAAGACAAAGACACGGTGTGAAAGCTAACAATACTACTTACTGAGTGGCAGTAGACGTTGATGATCAACATTGTGCGAATTCAAGCCGTATAGGGTTTTATCACCTTATGTCCGGAGAGGACTACAATAAGTGGAAAAAAGTGTGAAATTTTTATGAACGTACTTGTATATTGGCAAATGAAGTAGATTTTCTGGAAGACTACAAAATACTTTGAAAAATCTGCCATAGAATTGATGGAGAAATGACTGATGAAAATGGAACAAAGCTACAAACTGACTTACCTTATGGTGGCAAGACGGGATACGCATAGCAGGAAAAATTATTTTAGGCATAAGTAAATAGGCTTTGATGAGTTTGAAATCAATTGGATGGGTGATGCACATTTAATGAAGGAAATCTACTCTCTCCCAGATTCAACAATGTGCTTATAAAGCGCCCGCCAATGCGAAATGCGGAAAATTAAAACACTCTTTAAAAAAATGCCTCTTTAAATCAGGCAAAAGATGGTGACAGTGTTGATTATGAGGTTAGAAGTCAACAAGGAATTGCGCCCTCTTACCAACAACTCAGTAATAAAGAGAAAGACATTTCCTAAAACGGGAAGGCAAACAGGAAATAAGGCAGAAGAGGAGGAAAAGGGGAAGGACTATTAGACTTACCTCATTTCGCATTGTAGTTAAATACAGGTTTGAAATGATGCTTGTGCTGACGTATAGTCCTGGTACCGGTGTAGCTGCTGAGACAACGACTTGTCGGCAGATCCAACAGCTCCAGCTTGCTTTCCTTTCCCGAAGTCGACGTGTTCGATGCTTCAACATGAGAACGTTAGTGATCATCGAGCTCGCGTCTCAGTGCTTCAGACCTCTCAGCCCCTCCCTTTTAAATAAGGTCAAGCAGCCGAAAGGGACGTCTACTGACATAAGCTGACCATTTAGGCAAAAATCGTAGACAAGTATGTGCTGTAAAGTGATATTTTCTCGACGTATGTACGTATGTGAGCTACTGGTGTTCCACAAGTGTAGCACTTGTGCAGTGGAAGCCCAGTTGTTTTCCAGTGCCCATCCAACCAATCAAGTTGCAGACAGCTTCTTTTGCGTATTTGGCTACTTATAGATGTTTTAGAAAGAAAAATTTCACATTCCGTCGCCCAGTCCTGTAGATGAGGTATTAAAGAGTCTGCTTCAGGATAGGCGAGTGCCGTACAAGTAGACTATTCCACGGAGAGGCAACTTGCTCAACTAGCCATGATTTGCTCCCTCAAAAGCAATCTACACACTATCATTAAATTAATTTCAAAATGTAAATTGATACTTGGCAACCAGTTTCTTCAAAACGAAGAAACAAGAATATTCTGAAAGATAATGCTCTTAAGGTTTGGGAATTCGATGAATCCCTCAAGTGTATTGCTCTACGGTTCATCAGATTTTGGCTCAACCCAACCAAGCTCCAAATCTCAAGCACCCATTCATTCCGATGACATCATACTGCAGGATATGGATGTACCTACCACCAAGCAGCTCCATTTTATCACACACTATTGAGTTTAGCAGTGTCTCCAAACTTTGAAAAGAATCCTTCCTAGTTAATTTATACTTTATGTATAAAGTGGACACTTAGTGGGGACTTGCAAATAGATTACCATCAAAATATATCTGTAGATTTAGTTGACTAAATGGTTGTGCGAAATATTTTTACTTTCAAGACTGCTTAATCATGAGGCACAAGCGTCAGGTAAAATTTAGGAGGCAGCAACAAGGACTCCTGTTGACAGTTAATAATAAGCATAAGTGAGCCGCATTTTCAAGAAGTTAGGTTAAGTCCTTATGCTGTGGTGATACTGGTAATGTACGTTAGCTTTTAGTAGTCTCTTTTACCAATTCCTGAATAGGCCTAACATCTGACAAAACTTTTTCCAAGATATTTCATCCTTGTTTAAAAATTGTCTTGCCTCCTTCAGGAGGTCTTTCTGTGGACGCCAATCAACAATTTGCAATGCTTCTTTCCAAATGCCTAATTTGTACCAATACTTGAATTCTTATATTTTATGGGTAATATTTTATATTTGTGTTTATTTATACCAAGCATTACCTATTTAAAGTCCCCTGATTGGTCAACCCTTGTGGAAATAAAGAATTATTTTTAGAAATGGGAAAACACTTCTGGATCAACCCAACTCTAGGGTAAACTAATTTTCAGGATTTAAAAATTAAAATAGTGTAATTCGAAACAACCATTTGTAATCAGGACGCATCGGAATGAATGCATTTTTGTGACCAATGCTTCATCGTCATTTCCGGTCTTCATCGCCGCAGACCAACAGCCAGACTTATGGTCAGGAAGGGCAATGGGCATAATGACATGTGCATATTGCGATGCCCCAACACATGTAAGGAGGGAAATCTATTCCAGTGATCCAACTCCTAAATCCGTCCCGTTCCATTCCATTCCATCATTCACAGCTCCGCGATGCACCATGATCAAGGGCGTTAAGATAAATGCGCATTACCGGCTGGGTAGGAAAGTGAGGTTTGCATGCCAGCTAAAAAATGATATACCGTGATGTTGTTTTGAAGTGATGACTCTGTCAAGGCGTTTGAATGATGGTCTGATTATTTCGCATAAGTTTTTAAGCCCTGAACACATTCAATCATTCAAGCAACGTGACAAAGGCGTGAGTTTGTGGTCTCTTGACAAACGAATAGGGTGGAGTGTTCGGCATGCTCCCATCTCAAAGTCACATGCAGTTTGCGGGCCCATGAGAGAGTAATTTCTCCGTAGTCATTTACTTCTCATACAGCATTAGAAGTTGTATTGTCGAAGTACACAATCGTTGAGAATCCAGCATATTTACACTAGTCAAGCGGGACATAGATAGTGTTGTAAGAGTGTGACGAGAAAATCGAGGGGGATTTAAACCGCACCCTAGCAGACGATCTGCCCACTTTCTTTAAATGATCCTTAAATTGCTTCCCCAAATCCTGAATTTCACCTTACACCAAGTGAAGATGGCGTTACTCAATCAAATGGCAAAAATCACATCAGGTGACAGCAGATTTTTGTACTGCCTCCGACAGGTTAGTAAACACGTCCACCTCATGTCCACTAAGCAGGGCTTGCTCCTCCTGCACATACAGGATACGCGCCAGATAAAAAACTCACAAACGCTTTTCAAATTTTAGCAACTAAATGTAAAATGAAACATTCACGATAAAATTTCATTGACTGATCTCGTGTCTAGACGGGTCCAAGATGGGAAGGGGTTTAGGTTACAAAGCGTAAAGGAGAAACGACATTCAAGTTGCTACTGTTTAATTAACTTTAATGTACTGGCAAACACAAAGTTGCTAGGCTTTTAACAACCCCATTTTTAAAAGGTTTTCTATTTATAATACTTATTGTAACAACCACAACGTTATGATTTCCATCACAACTTGTCTTTAATGATTATGTGCACATTTATTTGATGTCGATGTTTGAGGAATTTGTTCATTTACATTATCTGCATAAATTGTACATGTAATAAGGGTCCTAAAAGGAAAAAACTACAATCAAAATATTTGTATAGACTTAAAGCCTTAAATGGTTTTGGAATGCATTGCTGTTTCCAACCTCAATACGCATTATTGCTTAAGCTTGAGAAAAAAATTAAAGCGGAAATAATGAGGACTCCCGTTTACAGGCAAGTCCTCATAAGGTAATGATAATTGTAATATGTGTTTGCTTATGACAGTCTCATTAAGCAGTTATGGCGAAGAAGAACAAGGCTAGCTGTGCTAGTGCTCCTGTTCTGCAATTAAGAGGGAAGAGTGTGAGTAAAGTGTTCCAGATGCAGATTTTGTTAGAAAGTAAATAAACCTATTTGTTTGCCTATTATAAAAGCTAATCGACACAATTAATGAGAGTTCCTCTCCATGCAAATTGGGTGGATAAAGTTTGAGCTGCGCAAACTATGGGGAAATATGCACTGGATTGCCAACACGAAGTAAAAAGTTGACATGGTGATAATTTTGCTACTAATAAAGTAAAAGTAGCAGATATTAGATAGGAATTTGGATGTAGGTCCGCTAATTAGTAGAACGTCGTCAAATTCACGATTCTGATTTAA
>NW_020170396.1:150434-153762 GCF_000524195.1 Echinococcus granulosus
ACATTGCGCACATGAAACATGTCAAGCGTCCCCCCTTCCCTTGCTCATTCACTTAGCAACCACAAATTAGGCATAATTCATGCTACTCTCATGCCATCTGAAGGGTTGACATGATACCCCTGTAGTCAGGGCGTGAAAACTAATCATGTAACTGACCTGCCGATCATCACTTTGCCATGTCATGATGGTGACTAATTAACAACTCCAAAATGTGAACACGTCAGTGATACACCATTGAATAGACGGCTATCAAAACAATTCTCCATCTCTAATTCGTTGGTGGGCAAAAGTCACTGGTCCACTCCTCCATTTACTCATTTCTCAACAAGCGATTTCGCGTTCATCTGCCATTTCCTTTTCCTCTAGAGTTAACTATTATTTTTGATGTCATTTCTGCCTGAACTTCAGCCGTGAACAGATGAATGTGGTTGTACAGAAAACTGCGTCATCTCTGTGTTTGCAAACCTGCGTGTTGATGACCCACACCTTCATCACGTGTACAACATAACTTCCAACACGAGTTAACACCTTGCAGTTTGTGCCAATATTTATCATGTTTACAAACCTTCATGGTATGTCGCCTTGACATTCGTGGTGATTATCATATCACCATCAGCGATTTGCTTCCACAAACATGTGGTGCTACAAGTGAGTCGAAGGATACTCTGCACTCGTTCCTCTGCTCGCACCTCATTGTGCCTCACTTGAAGAATGTCCAACCAATCTGCACGACACCGCTTCGTGATATTTCCGCACATCTATTTACCATAAACAACATCTCTTCTCGGTTTCTTTGTCAAATCACACCTTGTGATGGAATTCATTCACCTACTCTACTTCGGAATGACACAGCATGCTATGCTTCCTGTCTTGGGCGTTAAACTCACCAAATTGATGATTTTTATGACAATACCATGCCACTTAATGACGTACAATGTCCAAAGTCTTCATAGCAATGAGGGTGCGTACCCGGTTTGTGGTAGGTGAAAGCGGCTGTAGCCTTCAACATTCCTCTCAAGTCTGCTTGGTATCCATACCTCCAACTGAAATGACTTTCATTGGTTACTGCACCATCATGCATTCCCCTCGGTCTACTTCGGCTCCCCTTTCATTTTGCATCGTTTCTGAGACAACGCAACCATCTCCTACCCTCTCAACCTCAACAAACTACTTCGTGCTTTTACCTGCATACGAACTACGTAGGAAATCCTTTTCAGAGTTCTTCCTTTCTAGGATTTTGTGTGCACCACTTCTTTCAATTCAACATCAGCTTCCATCACGGATCTCTCATGGGCATCGACAGATATCAGTGCAGTGTTCTAGCATAGCGTTCTTCGACTTCCTCTACCCATTTCACGACATTTGCTCCCACCAATGCGGTCATGCACAAACACAAAGAGGGAAATCTCACAGCGTCAATAGTCAACCAGACCACCGCACAGCTATATGCTCAGTAGTCACCCCATCACCATCACTGACAACAAAGTCCTCTAATACGTTTTCAAACCTTACAAATAGTAGGAGCAATGACCTACTGCAGTGCTTTCACGGTGGACTATTTCACCACATGCCCAATCCTACCATGCTCAATAACACAATGCCACTTCCAATCCACATGCTTAAAATCTGTCCTCAAGCACTACCGCTGAAGCAGTAGGCAAACATGATGTCCCCTTTGTGTAGCCATTGCTAATTCTACGGGATAGTCGCATTTGTGTCACAGATATCACAGTTATCCACTGGTTAAGCTGAATACAAGGGTTAGCTATAACCCTATGCAAGCCACCAAGTCTGTCAATGCTGGAATATGTTGCGAAAAACTCCCGTTTGCTATGCTGAGTTAAGTGACTGTTTACGCATGACAGCGGCACCGTTTTGGCCACATTCGATACGTCGCGAATCTCATTGGCCAATTCACGTCCAACTGCAACCAATCACAGGCCTCTAACACCAATCCCCCCCACACCAATGTCTTGCTCCCCCCTCCACCCTATATGACTGCTCATCTAATTGGTCCAAATACTGCTTATTAGCAGACATGACACCACCGTTATCACTCAGCTAATCAACATGTCACAATTAACAAGAATGCAAGGCAGTGCAGAGAAGAATGGTGGTGAGGCCCCAATGCATGAAAACAACGCCACTTTAAACTCAGCTCGAGGAGGCCGTCGTCATCATTGCAGAAAACGTCCACATACCACACCTGGTAAGTAACTGCATCTGCACTTTCCTTGCTTAAGTCGTTATTTCCTCCAAATTTGCACATTGTCTATCGCAACACTTAGCCTCTTATCTCGACTCCCGCATTTCATGCCATCGTGACGGTCGTAGTGATGATACTGTTGCCCTGACACGTCTGCCTACTTGCGCATTTCCAGCATGCTTGCTGAATTGGATAATCTCATTTTCAATCACCCTATGGACGAAGTGCAATCCTTAGTGCTAGTATATATTTGAATGAAAATTTATGCAATATTGAAAAGTGTGTTTCTGTCGTGATCGAATTCCTACTTTGACATACTGCGATTCCACTTCTAGCCAGTCCTGCTGCACTCTACTTCACTATTCGTTATCATAATAGTACCTACTAGGAGAATTCAATAACAGGGGTGGTAGCTGATCAAGTGGTGGTTAACATTTCCTCATTGTCTCCTTTGCATTCCTGCTCTTCACATTAAGGTATGCCAAGGCATTCCACGTCAGGGGAAGAGGATAAATCAGCACGCAGAACAGAACCACATCCGCAGGTCACCTCCACTCAAGGTATTAACAGCAGTCACCACATTGCAAGCACTGCTGATTCGCACAGCAAAAAACGCTGCCCACCATCTTCTTCCGGATCCCACCATCTCTACCCCGTGCATCAGCCGCCATCTCAATTCAATTCCACCTCTCATCATTACGCACACTCTCCCTCACACATGCAATCCAGTGACCCCTCCCACGTTTACCATCGTCCCACCCATCACCCATCATCCAACACCACATCTGACGTCCATAACTACAGAAATGCATTTCCACACGTGTCATCCTCACTACACCTCCACAACAACACATCAACTACCGCCTCTCACTCCAGCTCCTGTCCAATGATTCGACAGCACTCTCCACTCAACTACCACTACAATCTCACTTCGCGCTATCCTGTGTACATCCCCAAAACTAAGCGCCAAATTCGTGATGCCAAATTAGTCACAATGGATTACGGGCATCAGTGACAAAGCGGATGTTTAAGTGGTGTGGTTAAGTGGAGGCATCCTTTCCCCTCTCCCCCTTGCAGCACTTCTTCTGTGTAATAAATGTCTACTACCTTTGACTCCTATCC
>NW_020170396.1:153862-161690 GCF_000524195.1 Echinococcus granulosus
AAACTCCTCCGAACCACTCATATTTTGGGCAGTTTTTGTGAAATTGGTAAGGGGTATACAAGGAGGTGTTATGGGATGCCTTCATCTCAGTGGAGGAGTATGATGGCAGGTAGTGAGCATGCAAAATGGACGTGGCATTGTACAAAGCAATTGCGTGGGTGTAGGCAGGCGATCCAACTACTCCTTAAAAAGACCTTTATTATGTAGTTACTTTAACAGTTGATGTGGTTTACAAAGAAATGTTAATGAAGTGACTAGTGAGAAATGCAGTTTTGGAGTTTCATAGCAGCCTGGTAGGCGACTAGTTTTACAAGGTTTATCCTCGTACGCTCAAGAGTAACTAATTTGAGCGGAACTAAGAATTTGTGAAGTGAGAAGAAGACGAATGCGCTGTGCCGAAACATTCCACGATTGTCCGCCGGTGCAAATGGGTCATCCGCGCTCAAATTTGAAGTTAACTAGGGGGAAAGAGAACACACAATATCTTTGGGATGGGAAACACTGGACTAGATTTCTGACTTACATTTTATGTAGGTCAGAGCACGTGAAGACTTTCTTATATTGATGGTGAACTAAATTTTGTGCCAGTTTCTCTCCTGTCATTGCGGATAAATTGGGGGTAACTGGGTTAACAAAAATCCTTTATGGAGCCATCATGAAGCAGTTTCGCCCAGATGGAACCAATGTTTTTCAAGTAATCCTGATAAATAGCGAGTAGCGAGATTAGCGTAGAGGATTTTCTGGAGCCACGGTAACACGACAAGGCTGTGGGAGAAATGTGGTGTGCTTGATGTGATAATTACCGCAAATACAACACGAACTATTCATGAATTTTTTTGTGTCTCTGAGCTCACTGCTGTTCCTTCGTTTATGCCTCTACCGAGGTGAGCATTTTGGCCTCGAAATCATACTACTTCAGGCCAAGGCAAGAGAGGATGTATGTAGTGGTTTATGTAGACTCCTTTATGACATCTATTTTGGCAATCTAAATAATTGCAGGACGAATCAAACCACACATCAAATGCAGAAGCTGAATGGAATTAGATAAAGAAAGGGAATTACTGCTAAAAAACATGCCTAAAGAAAGTGGAAAATAGGTAAATTCGTTCACATACATCAAAGGAGCGAGCATGAGGGCAGAGGTAACTGAATCGCAAATTGCCTCTCATTGATTGGCTGGCATTTAGCAAATTACCTGATTGGTTGCTGGTGAGTTGTAAATGTGCGTGCACCTTGTAGCAGGAATTGGAGGTTTATATTTCAAACATTGTGTAATTTAGTGCAAGCAAATATTTTTTTGCATTCAATATTTGCAAGATATTTACCCCTAAATTAATGTTGGCCAAATTGAACTCTGAAGTGACTGCTCCTCGCGAAAGTGGTGTTAATACTCCTTTCTAATTTGTTGATTAAAGTAAAATGTAGCGGCACTGTCCTTAGCACTTCATGCTACTGAAAATGTGTCATCACTAACGATCTCAATTCGGTAGACTTTGCAAGCGACTTTTATAAAATTGAACTTACAGCGTTTAAAATGACCGCCTTTATGAGCTAACGAAGTAGTTGGTATTGTTGCGTTGGTGGTAATTGTAAACAAACTAAGTGCGTATGAGCTAACATCCTAAGTAGGCATTAAAAACAAACGAGTTACAAAAGTATCCTTATTTTGAATAAGGTGATCACAAACAATTATAGCATAATATTCTCTAAACTGCTTTTCCTCCTCATTCTTATCTCCCGACTTCCTTCCCTACTTAGAAATCTATTTAAGGCATTTTGTGCCTAGAACTGGCTAAACGTAAGCTATAATTGTGATGCTACTAGTAAAGCGACGATATCTGCTCTTACAGAAATGTTAAAATTACTAAACCACTACAAGTATTGCCGACATTTTGTACAATATTACAGATGCAAACGCCTTTTTTCACCTTCGGAGCACTGTCGCGAGCCAACGAGACACTTTTGTAAGTAAAGTCGACTTTGTATGACAAAATAAGGAACGCATACGCATGGCCGTTATATGTCGTTCGGTAATTTTATCAGTGTATCAAGCCCTGGATTTAATGGGGTTGCATTGAAGTACGTTGGTAAAGGATCATCCTCGCTATCAAAGAGCAAAAGACTGGATGTAGTAGTTGCTATTTGAAGCGAAAGTAGTGCTTTGCAGAATTATTGATACCGGTATTAAGAGGTAAGCTTTGCATTTAAGACAATACTTTGTCAGAAATGCAAATTTCATTGCAGTATTTTGCAGAATAATTCAAAGTCTGTTGGATATTATCCAAAGCACAATAGTTTACAGTTTTGCGAATTATTACACTCACCTGGTCTACGTTGAAGGACCAGACGTACTATCCACGCGGTGCTTTCCATTGACTGCACTCCCTTGAAGTAGTAGGAATTTCGTGAGGCTAAGCTTCATCATTTGCGCTCAGGCGACAAATACAAGAGACACTTCTATGATGAGAACGAGGTCAAGTGTTTCATCCCCTTCCTTCTATGACTTCCACTTAAGTACGGCGCGTTTTTAACTTTTACAAGTAAAGTAATTTCAATCAGTTAACCATTCAAAAAATGGACCAACAAAAAGCGTAAGGCTGTTGCACTTAAAAATTTATTATACAACATACTCTTAATTACGTCTAACTTATCTGCCCCTTATGAAATGTTTGCCCAGCAGCTTTTCCTTAATTCACACAGATGATCATCCGTGTATCCCGTCTATTTATCCATCCATTTATCTGTCCACCTTTGCATCCATCTACGCATCCATTCTAGCGAAACATGTCGGATCTTCATATATGTCACTGTCGTGCTATATGTCGGTCGGAAGCATTGTTTTGTATCAAAAGTGAAAGGAGGTCTGAACCCGTAGCCTTAAATTGAAGCAAATGACATCTTCGACGCCATGACTACTGAGTGGCAATGACTCACAACAACGTCATAAAAACAAGGCTTTCCAATCATAATATAAAATTGCGATGCCACTTCATTCTGCGAGGTGTATTCTAGACAAAGTGGAATGTTTAGCAAATTGAAAAAAAGCGACTAAACAAAAGGAATCTACAAGATGATAATGCATCCATTGTATGCCAGCAAAGTTTCTTATAAAGGGGTAGTAATAAAAGTGTAGCGGAACAGGCTAATACACTTGTAATAACGAACACTGTGTGGAATCTCACTTTTGGTTTCGGCTTGGTAGCGCTTCGCTTGTCGTTGTAGACCCTCTTGCAGAATTGAAATGATTGTGAAATTTGAGTGCTCTAAATGTATTATTTACTAAGAACAGACTAACTTAATAAAACTGTTCTCATTAATTATTCACGAAAATGCGAATATTTTGAAAGACAATCCTAAATTATCTAACAGGCAGCAAAGAACATAAACTCCTAACGGTTTCTAAACTCAGCCTAACTATTTACGGGCCTGACTTTACCTCGATTTTACAGATTTACTCATTAGTGCGATCTACTTTGATTTAGTGGATGCCTTATTAGTTTGTCAAGAGTAGTGTCGGTGGATTTCCCTGAGTCCCAAAACATCACAAGTGCTGCTTCATGCTTGCAGACAACACAAACTGGCGGAGACGATGGTCACGGACAACGAAACACAGCCCACTTTGTTCACGTTTCGTACAATCAAAAGGGTTTTGCGCGAGACCAAAAAGCATCTCAATTCCCAGTGCAAGTATTCAAAATCTGAAATGATGCAACTGTATTCCATTGGCTTATACAAACAAGTCCTATTAAGCTATTCATGAGAAACTGTATGATGCACACGAACCATTGCTCATTTACAACATGGACATTTAAGAAGATAATGCAAATTAGAAATTAAAGCTAGGCTTCTTCCTATTTACGGGCTCGATGCTAAGCACGTAAAATGCCGTTTCCTACCACGCGTAGTAAACCGATCGTCGCCTATTACCCGGCCTTTTAATTATCAGTATAACATCCGCACAGGGCGTGTGAGGGCTAGACTAACTCCATCCAGTCAGTTTGGTAGACTGCTGCAGGTTCATTGTCGAAGCTTTGCTGGAATCACAAAACTTGGCACAAAAACTTGAGGTAGGTTTGGCCTAGTAGAGTTGGAAGTGGTGGGAGGTGAAAAGTACAGCTTCAAACGACCTAAAAGATCTGCTTAGCGCCGATTCTGGCATTAGATAATGTTGCACCCAGCGCCTCGCCATTCTCAGCGCGCACTACAGCTGTAGGTGTTGAAGTATCCCTTTTCTTTCACAAAAGCCAAGGTGACATCATCGGTAGGATATTTATTAAAAGCAGTGAGCAGATAAGGTGGAAAATTGTTAAGCAATAAGACCTTTTAGCTATTTTTTTGGTGGTTAGACAAGTCAGACAATAAAAAAATTCTTAAGATATTCGTATCGAGCAGAATTATGGAGGTTGTAATTGTAATTAGAGAAGGCGTAAGGGCCAAGTAGACCTGAATCACAAAGATATCTGACCACAAGAAAACTGCAATAGTTTAATTTTTGGTGTTTGTAACTCTTCTCAATCCAACGTACTAGGCTACGGTTGTCTTGCCTAAATTACTGCCTCCCTGTCGTTGCCGCCACACTACTTGTTCAACCCACTGTAAGCTCCGAAGTTGTTTAGATAGGTGCGTGGCACAGGCAAGCAATTCTGCCAGTCGAACACTCCTACATCATGCATCACTCAAGCATAACGAAGTGGTAGAATTGCAACCATTACCCCGATGATAACCTCATTAGTGTATCCAAACTATTTACTACTCTATCTTCTTGCTTCCGTCTTTCAAAATGAACTTGGACGACAGCGTATATCTTGCTGGTGAAGCTGGCCTTATTGTTGATCTGTAGCATTGGTCGAACACCTACATGTAGATTGCCCGCATCATGTAATCCCCGCATAATTGGGATCAGAAGAGTTGCGGCAAACTAAACAACTTCCATTCTATTTCCCTCTTCCGTTTTTCTTTTGCTTCTGCTAAAAAAACAGAGTGACAAGTTGCGCAACTGAACTGAAAATAAAGCATTAAATCGAAAGCCACTTTCGCCTTCTAAAAGCACTTTTACTTTTATAAAAGTCAGTCGACTACAGGAGTGTGAGTGGTAAAATTTAGGTGTAAATAGCCGTAAAATATAATAAAACTAGCAGAATAGAAAAAGGAAGGAAGAAAATACCAAACTCTGGTGCTTGCACGATAAAGCGTTTGGAAATAAGTAGCGGTAATGACCGAAATGCGTCCACAGGAGAACATTCGGATCTAGATGAGACATTTCTCTGTTTTAAGTTGCTGAGATTCCGACGAATCCAGTTCTGACTGCAGACAACAATGACGGTGACAACCATCTGACAGAGCCAGACATACTCAGGAGTTATTAAGAGGGTTAACTACTTAGAGGCGTTAGTCTTTGATTTTGTCCCACTTCGTTTATTTTGACTGAACCATCTCCTTAGTAATGAGGGGGTCACAGGATGTGTGCGCAATCAAATTTGCATTGCTTGGCATGCTTCATTCATCGCATCCATTTCACTTTTGCATCACGTAAATGAAGGCTCCTCTACACAAACTACATTTAAAGTGCCGTAGGCGTTTCTAAAGAGATTCTGCATTCTCCTTTCCTCTAACATTTTACTTGATTTACACAAAACTTAGAAACACGACTAGTGATAGTGTTTGTTGCTAATGGTAGGGGTATGTAATGTTAGTGTGTCAGTAGATGAGAGTTGGCGTTGCATTACAAGATGCCTTCACCTGTCCAAATAACACAAATTTTTGTCAGGATGCACAGTTATGATCTTGGACACATTGCTTATCATAAATGAAATCAGGATCGCGAATTTGACGACGTTCCACTAATTAGTGTACCTACATCCAAGATTCTGTCTGGTTGCAACTACTTCTTCTGCTGCTTCATTGGTAACATCCCTACCTCTGCGATCCCTTTAGTCAGAATTTGATAATCTAGTGCATATCTTACCCTTTTTCACTTGGCTCAAACCACACTGACCAAATTTGCCTCTAAGTGTGTGTGACATGCAAACAAAGAAGTTAAATTCGCTATTTCTGATACATAAATTAAAGTAAATATGTAACATTTTACCCAAACTGTTCCACGTTTTTTGCTGAACAGAAGCATTAACACAACCCACTTCATTCTTATCCACAAGGACTGGCTAAGGAGACCACCACAATTAAACAGTCATTACCAGTATCACCACACCATGAGGTCTTAACCCTACTTGGTCGTGGGTGCTCATTTAGTGCTTCTGCCAAAGGTGCAGTAGGTGTGTGCCTTCATTACTAGGCGTAATTTGAACATGTTCATTAGTCTGGCTGAGACAGTAGCAAAATGTCAAAGGCGATGCGGAATCTGCTGTTGTTGGATTTGGCTTTCGGTATCCACTCGAGTGGCGCCATCATCGCTCGGTGTGAGGCAAGATTTGCCGTTCGGGAATGCGGTTTCGATAATCTTTGAAAGAACTAGGGTAAGACGTCTGATAAGGTGTAATTTTATTTTCTCTCGATTTTCTCATAGCACTTTTTCAATTCTGGATGCGATGCAAGTGACTACGGACAAATTATATACTTAAAGGACAGCAAACCGGATGCAAGTTTTAGCTGCGAACGTGACCTTAAAAAGTTGAGCATACCGAACACCACCACCATAATCATCGTCTGAGAGACCACATATTACGTATGAATTATGCATCTGTCACGTTGCTTGAGCGTTTGACACGATAGCCCTGTGATCAGGACTTGAAAACTAATCATGCAAAGTAATCCGGCTCATTTCATTACCATATATTAAGAATTAACTGGCGGGTAAAACTACCAAATCATTGCTCCATATGCCTATGTCCTTAAGAGCGTTTTTACATTTGTCCACCGCCCCTTGCTCTCCAAACTCAATTGGTGGATCTTTTCCTTATTTAGTAAAAGAGAGCCAAGGATAAAGGAATAATCTTGTCCATGAAACTGCGTGATAGCCTTGTTTGAAAACTTGTACGTTGGTCGCCTAAACCTTCAACTCACATACCGCTTGTCTCCTAAAGTATTATGACACTGCAATTTGGATCCGTATTTAACTTCCGGACTGAAATGCGTGCCAAGCTGCCACCACATTGCTCCCACATCCATGTGGTCCTACCGTAGGTCCAGAAAATCCTCTGCAATAATTCCACCACTTGCATTATATCTTTATGCTTCACTTGAAGAATATTCACTCTCTAGGCGACATCGCTTTGTGATGGCTCCATAAGGAGTTTTTGTTAACCCAGTTACTCTTAATTTATCCGCAAGGAGAGGAGGGAAACTGGCACAAAATCCTTCTTCCAACCAATACCAAAAGGTCTTCACGTGCTGCGACCTACATAAGATGTACGTCAGAAATCCAATCCAGTGTTTTCCATCGCAAAGGTACCGTGTGTTCCGTTTCTCCTTAGCTAACTTCAAACTTGACCGCGGATGACCGATTTGTACTGACAGACAATGGTGGGATGTTTCTGCACATTTCACAGGTACTCGGTTCAGCTCTGCGTAGTTACTTTCGAAAGCACGTGGATAAACCTTGTAAAATCAGTTGTCTACCAGACTGTTATGAGATCTTAAAACCGTTTTCGCACTAGCCACTTCAATATCGTTCCTTAGTAAGCCTTTTTAATGAATAATTGGATAGGCCACCTTCTCCCATGGAATTACTCAACACAATGCCACGTTCATCTCGCATATTCACTGTCACTACGCTCTTCTATTAAAATGAAAGTACTCCATAACACCTCCTTGTATACCCCTCACCAATTTCACAAAAACTGCCCAAAATATGAGTGGTTGGGAGGAGGTT
>NW_020170396.1:161790-163574 GCF_000524195.1 Echinococcus granulosus
CATATGGTCTTTTTACCACGTTTTTTTGAAATGAACTGAAAATAGTGAATCAGCTATGACTGAAATTTAAACCGAGGAGTTCATTACGTTAAAAATTGCCCTAATTTCGGAGCATTTATTTTCTCCTAACCCTCTTTATAATTTTTAGCCATCCTTTCAAACTTCCACTTATTGTCCGAGGAGGGTTTACTGTAGTCATTCAACTCAGTGGTCGAGTGAACAACGGACGCGATTTCAAGCATGGCGCCAATTACACAGTTTGCGGTAACTGATGTCGTGGATAAATTGAGAATGTTCCTTAGCTGAGCATAAACTTCTCCCATTATCACCCTTCTTATGAAGGACACCGTATCTGGAAGAAGGCATTGGTGACCGCGCATAAATAAGGAAGAAGAAGTGGAGGAGGGAAACGCAGTTGAGGCGTTGACATGCAAGAACATACGACGTGATGTGACTGAGGAGCATCTACCAAATCTCATTCTGGATCTAAGTGTTAATAGCAACTTTGCTGTAAATGTTTGCTACTCTTCAGTCTTGACTTCCATTTACACTCCATTTGGGTCTTATTCCTGTCCACTTGAGATTTCATCCTACCCTTTCCTCTGTTCTTCCCCGCCCACTCTTCCCATATATCTGTAACCACTGCTACATGTTCATCTTTCTACCAAGAACAAGCCTACTCCTCCACCAATTACTCGCCTCACCACTGCCCTCCGCTAGCTGTCATTAGGGACTTGACACAGCATTCGTTGGACCTGTCGTATTATGTTCCTACTTCTGACGCTTGGACCTTGGGCATAAATGAGAGCCTTAAAACAGAACTCTAACTGGCATTATTAAGGATCTGCCTTTCGGTCTCTTTTATTGCTTCAAACGCTTATTTTTTACCCATATGGAGAGCAGAAGACACTTGTGGTTGTGATGAAATGTGTAGTGGAGACGTTCGGAATCGCTGTCGTGTAGAAGACAGGGACGCGTCACCATTTGTGTGTACGGTTTATTAGTTGTAATACGATGGTGGTTTATCCCTCGGTATTGGTGGGGCGCCACTTTTGAGCTTTTGAATTTGCATTTTTGTACCTCACTGGGTGGGGTTACCTTGGGGCCATGCCAGTGGCCCAAACACCTTCTCTGTGCTGAATACGTATATTCTGCCCGAGTATTGTGTCTTCATTCGTCTTCATGGAAGTCTCGCGGGGCTACATTGGTGGCAGCGGAAAGCGAACCCGATCCTAAAGGACATGTATCCTTTTTTTATTTCTGCGTCACCAATTGTGCGTACGCTGTGCTAGTACTTCCCTAATGTTGCACTGGGTAGAATCCACGGTTCTGTACACGCCTCCAGTGTTTCATCAAGAAAAGATGGATTTGTAGTAAGGGAATCGTGTGCCGCTTAGTTCTCGTAGCAGTGTTAGCACATACTGTATATTTGAAAAGGCGGAACATTCCAGTTCAATTTACCTTATCTCTCCTTGTTAATCCATATGATATCTCATTACACATTCACAATGGCTTAAGTGATAGTAAAGTAATACTATTTCTATATTGTTGTTGTGTGTACGCAAGAATGGTGCCACTTGCTGAAGCGAAAAGTAGTGAAACATTGCCTAGCATATCACATATTGGAAAAACTGCTGTCCATTCTGAAATTATGGAGTTCCATCATCTCTTAAGCGTGTATTTTTTTAACATTAGAGAGTAATTAGTCCACTGCGTGGTAGTCGTAGTGGAATATGTGCACATTTAAAAGCATTCTTTTAGTAAAAAGTGGGCAGACCAAACCA
>NW_020170396.1:163674-209442 GCF_000524195.1 Echinococcus granulosus
GCAAATCAAGATTTTGATCGAGTGTTTAAAACTGGGGGGTGGGATTTGAACATGTCGAAAGTACCACAATGCTAGCAAGATCTCAAAGTGTGTCTTAGTCAAAACCTTCTAGAGGCGGTGCAGAAGACGAGTTTGAAAACAAAATGCATTAATCATAGAAACAACATTCTTAGGGAGAAAAAATGGGATAAGTCACCCTTAGAATCATCTAAGAATTTAGTCAAACACCTGACTACTTTGGTGTTGAACTTGGCTTCAATACTTTCCTGTTATGAAATCGGAACCTAAAAGCAATTGTTTAATAAGTGAACCTTTGAAAAACTACAAATTTTAGGTTGATTCTTTTGAATTGGTCATTTGCCATGGTTAAAGTGCATGGCGCTTTCCTTCTTTACCATGACCTTACCAAGACAATGAAAATGTAATCAAATCAGGCTACACGAGCTGCACTGCTAGCGAAAAAAATTGTAAGTAAAACTGAGCTTAGTGCGAGGCTTGCTATATTCTAAAAATATGAATAAAATAGGTAGCCTACTATATGTTTAAGCCTTTTAAAGAGTAAGGCAGATTTTTAAAAATCTTGTTTTACCAATGAATTTCAGACTACTAATATACAATTTTAAAACTAGTGTACCCCTGAAGGCCTCTTCAGTGTGCTTTGGTTGCCAATGTAGCTCGCGGAGATTATTTCTTTGTTTAATGTAAACTACGATGGTATGGCAGAAGTGGATAAAACCTGTTTTTATTGCACTTTATACCATTGCCTTATGTATCGGTCTTCCATTCTGTATTGTCGCCCTGAAAAATGAATCCGCCAGTTCTATGACATTTGCCCGGTTCATTGGCGGTGTGTTTGTCCTCGGAGCTATTCCGATTTCGATTTGGACTATCTTGGAGCACCTGATTAGCTATACAAAGCCATATTTGCAAATACACATTATCCGGTAATCAAACCTTTATCATATTTACCCAACCTAGAATCTTGTGGATGGTCCCCATATATGCAGTTAACGCAGTATGTTTTGTCTGTTAGTTTCGCATTGGTGATTTTAGTGGTTCGCTCTCCGATTTCCCCAATACGCAATTTACTTTGACACACTTCGCGAATGCTACGAAGCTTACGCCATTTACAACTTTCTGGCGTTTCTGTTGAACTACCTTCGGAAAAAGGACGCCAATTTGAATAACCACCTGGCTTCCGTCCCCCAGGTGAAGCATATTGTCCCATTTTGTTGCCTGAAACCCTGGCAGATGGGAAGGTGTGCATAATTATTACTGGCTTCGAAATTCAACTTAGTTTATATTGATGTGCTGTTTCATTACAATCCATCAGTTACTATTTATAGACCTTTTATCGAACACTGTCGTCATGGCGTTTTACAGTATACTGTCATCCGCCCCATTACCACAATTATAGCTCTGTGAGTTCTAAATAATATCTTTTTCTTTGTTGAGACGAAAAAATCCGCAATTACCTTTGTTTTATCTTAACAGGATATGTGAAGTCTGCAAGGTATATGAAGAGACGAATTTCAGTCCAAGATACGCCTATGTGTACCTCACTGTAATCAACAACATTTCGCAAATTGTGCGTTTTTTAGTTAAAAATTAAGCCCATTCCTTCATTATCTCCCTCCCTTTTGCTGTTTTAGTGGGCACTCTACTGCCTGGTACTCTTCTATCAATGTACTCGGGCCGAGTTGAAGGAGATGAAGCCGATTTCAAAGTTCATTTGCGTCAAGTTTGTCGTTTTCATGTCATTTTGGTAAGCTCTTTGCACTACCACCTATTATCCATCGTAATGAATTTGTGTTGGTGACGACGATGTTTGCCTTTCATCTTCTCTCACCCTAGGCAATCTGTCCTGATTTCCATTCTCGCTGCTTCTGGAGTGATACGTCGTGTGGAGGCATGGAAACTGGAAGATGAACGATCCATTGGTATTGCATTTCAGGTAGGCTTTCTCCCCTTATTGGGTGCCTTTGGTCACCTATCTCCGTGGCCACTTTTGCAGTTTTATTTCCTCAAGCACACATAAAGAGCCTCGTTGAATCGCATTCTTTTAAAATGCATTGTGTGGACTGACACTACTATTAATCATAGGGTAAAACGTTCTTTGTGTGTGTGTCATTCAAAAGTTGTCGCACCTGCCTTATATCAATAGCAGACTTTGAAGCTAAAATTGATCCGGTTTGAACCTCCCTCATTTGGCTGGATAGCTAGCTACTCTTCGTTTGGTGTAAGAGTTTTCGACTGAATTGTCTCCACGCACTCCTTTGACCGATGCAGAACTTCATGTTCTTAGTCGTAACTCACTTTGGGTGAATTGAGTATTTCGTTGTGATGTGCGCGAATTGGTTAGGACGTTCATTTGATAACCACAATAATGAAAGAAAAAAAACTAAAGTTTAGTACCACTGCTCTTGTCCTAGGTATATTTAGGTGTCGATCATAATTTACATGGGTAGGGGAGCATTTTTCCTATTTCTAATATTATAGTGGACAATATTTAAGACGACTTCGCGGTATGCTATTCATTTGTGGTAATACGTTCATGAAACCAGTTTGTTCATTCTGTCTGCTCTTATTAAAATCGTTTAATCGTAATATTTATCTAAAATTATGAATAGAAAAATATTTATCTCGATAACACTATGAATCAATTACTTGCGCAACTGAAAAGTCAAAAGTTAACCTCAATAGCCATTGAAGACCCTTTTTGGCCCGTACCTTTTACTGTGCTGCCATTTATTCAATATCTTGTAATTTAGCTTTACCATCGTATCCAGAAATTCCAACACTTAGTGGCAAAATATATACTCTAGAAGTGAAATGTTAAGCTTGAACATCTCCAGGATCGTCTTTGGGCAGAAGCGACCCCGAAACTACTTTCTAATTCACCATTGGATGTAATTGGGGCGCTAATATGAGGACATTAATCAAAGAGCCCTTAAAAATTTTAGTCTATCATGATTGGTGTACACTGGTTATAAAAGTCGGGGCTTAAGTGGTGGTGCTTGCCACTCTTCAGTGGCGTACTGATTCGGCCAGTATATTGTTATGGCATCGCCCGCCAAGTTGACTTCGTCCTCTTCACCTCGTCATCTGGTAAAGTGAAAACAGCAAAGCTTGCTCACACGCGCCGCATATTGGATCTGTTACGCAGTGTCATCTTCGAGAAAACCTTGGCAGAAGAAAAGGAGGCTGTAGTTTAGTTGACGAAAACGGGGACATAGTGGAAGAGATTAATTCGAGCCTCGCTCTGAGCAGGCGATGGTTGGAGTGGCGGCAAGGCCTTTGAGTTCAGTCTTGGCACCAACTATGGCGGCGGTGATGAAGGTGGAGTTGCCGAAGATGCAGGGTGGAGGCTCCGCTTTCATGTGGAAGTACATAGACAGTGAATGGAAGTGTGAATTGTGGAATAGGCGAATGTTGAATGTCAATCAAGGTAGACTAGAGGTACATTACTGGACTTCAGACTGAAATTGAAAATTATCTGCTCTTTTTTCACATTGTATAATCTAACCATGTGCAGTGCGCTCACCAACAGGATGGTTGTATCAAATTTGCAAAGAAGAGTAAGGTGCTAACAAATAAACTTCATTGTTGCTGTTTCAACTTCTTTGGTGTGATTTCTATCTGACAGGAAAAGATTCTATGTGAAAATAAAGTTTTGTCATCCTTTTACTTATCATCCTCAAAGGATGTTTGGATCCATAACAACTGGTCACAAATTGTAGGTAACTGAGGAGAAGAATCGTAGCGGGTTTATTGGAAATGATGTAGAAGGATTTAGCGAAGCTGAACATTTCATTTTCACTTCCTCAACATTATTTGGATTTTGAAGAAATCTAGTGTAGATGTAATCCCTGTTCTTTGCTATATTTTTAGAATTTCGCAGTGTGTATTGAGATGTTCATTGCAGCGGTGGGACATCACTTCGCCTTCACCGCGGCACCCTATCACGACGCTAGTGTGCCTCGCACGCCTTGTTGCTACTCATGGTGGTCGATGCTCGACATCTCCGATGTCAAACGCGACGTCGTCCAGCACGTTCGACATGTCGGTGAGTCGCCAACTTCCTCCAAATTGTTGACATTTCGTACCCAACCTTGCATTAATTTTCCCTTCGAAGAGGGTGGGGGACACTTTTAGCTTCAAATATAATCATGAAGCATCTCTAGCAGGTTGTTTTGCACCTGGACAATGTTCTACGGCGGAAACGTGCTTTAGGCAAATTGTCACCTACCGAAAAGCAAAATCTGTTTATTTTAAAGTAGTATAATAGGGCTTTGTTCTGTATTTGCTTCTTTTTACTCACTGTTTACCGTTTTGATGGTTATGAGTAGCGCGCCTGGGTTTTCCCTCATTCTTTTATCTGTGTGACCAGTTATCAAATCCTCATGCAAATTTATAAGTGATTATTCCACATCCAGCCATTACAGAAAACTTGAGGCTGGTGTGTTTGCCAACATTCGCCGCAGTTTTATAGCTCCTCTGTCGTGATTTTTTGAAGATCCAGGCATCGAAGCTGGTACTGTTTTTCTATGATATTTAGGTGCGTTATCTAACCAGGGAAGCCTGGCTTACCATCTTCAGCAGCGTCCGACAAGCCCGTTGTTAACATGCACAAGGGAGGGGACATTAGTAGTCTGGGTTACGTGAACATACCCTTGTTTTGCATTACAGTGCACTGAAAAGTTTTGCATTGTCAAATATGCAAATGAAGGCAAACCTTTTTCCTTCGAGTAACGTCAGGTTTAGGTATCTTTGCAATTTGACTAGGGAATTGTTGAAATTCCAACAAAAGTGCATTACGTAGAGGGCTTCGTGCATTTTACCCGTCTTTCTGAATAAAATCTCTACGATTTTTTGTGCTAAAATATCCTCTTATACCACGGCTTATTTCACTATTGCTGAAAATAACTACACTTCAGCTTACAGCTCTAGAAATGAGGTTCACTGTCTATCCCGTCTTTTTACAAGAAAATATCTGACAATAAAAAGGAATAGGGGATGAAAAAGAGTGCTCAATTCCTTAGAATAGGTTTTAATTCTGATGACTACACGTCCGGAAATCCAAGAAGCGAAATATTCATGAAAATTTCCAGCTATCCACTTCCGCTTCACCCAGGATGTATGGGAAGATTCAGTCCTTCTGAATCGCTGGACCCACTTCAGAATGTTAGGCTATTCTCTTGCAACAAAGGATTCGTATTTGAGTTAGAGGTCCGAACCGATGTGAATTGACATAAACGCCACACAAAAACTTGATTTAAAGATGGAAGAGATGGCATCGTTTTAAATATATCTTGTCCTCAAAACTCCCTGTGCAGTTTCAAGTAGGAGTCAGGGGCCTATACATCGCATTTTCTTGATTGATACACATAATGCCAAGTTGCTTTTCTGACAGTAGATTATGTGCTAGATTTTAAAGACTTCTCTTTGCTACGTGTAGGCACCACAGTCGGTTTCATTGGGTCTGCCAGTCGTCTCTTCCAGCCATTGCCTCGCACATCCGTGGTGCCCGGATTGGCACGATCTCGCGCCTTCGCTGCCGCGTCTTTGGAGAGAGATAGCAGCAGCCGAATTAATGCCGGGGTAGACATCGAGTCCCAACCTCTCATACCTGCAGAAGATGACGAGAATGCGAGCAAAAGTAGTAGAAGGAAAGGGACTCTCTCACATCACCACTGGCCTCCCGATCGCCTGGCGCCTGATACGCCCTGGGGCGATGATGATGGTGACGATAGCCGTGATGAGAAACATGCGTTGAGGGAGGAAGAAGAGGCGGATAATGAGGAAGATGAAGGTGGCTTCGTTTTTGTCCGTCCGGAGTTCATCAGCGTGCCCCAGGAGTTGCCAAAGCTCTAGCATTTTGTCTTTCATTGTTAATCCATTGGTCAGACATCCAGCTTTGTGCATGTTTCAAAGCGCACCTCTCCAGCCAGTCAATAGACAAATAAATGCCTTTGCTCTTCCAATCTCTTTGATTACAAACCTATTGTTTTTTAAACCTCTGCCAATTCTGCTTGCTACCTCGTTGCGCTCGTTCTTGCCGTTCTTTTAAGCTGTTTTTCGTGGAGTCTAAAATAAAGCCAATGTCGTATTAGAGCTAGTAACCTTTTGAGATGACAAAAAAGCAATCAATCTAGACTGCTTTTAACTTATTGTCAGAGCCATCTTTTTTTCTGTATTCTTTTTACACGGTAGCTTGTGCCACTAGAAATCGTTGGTTTTTTGCTGTTTCTGGCCACATTTTGACCAATGCTTGAAAACTTCCGGATTTTCAAATACTTGTGATTGCAGTTTCGAATGAAGTACCACCATGTCAGTTTTTTTAAGCTTCCCCCTTCACAGGACAATGCTAGTTGGTGATTATGTAGCATCACGAGGAGCTCATGACGGCAAGTAATGCAAAAATGTGCATAAAATGTTTTTTTTTTCACTTCCCATTCTAGAATTTCCGTCTCCTCATCTACGTAGGTCATGCTTCACTAACTCTGAGTCCTCTCTTACCCATTAAAATAAGTTATTGAGTAATATCAAACTGACAAAGTTCTCTGTATTCGCTTACAGCCTTTGTCAAGACCTTTTCATCGTATTTCCACCGTCTCATTTCCATAATTTTAGTTACAGAAATACAAGTTGGTTGGTTTTGCTGACGATGTAATGATCTAAGCCTTGTGTTTTTGTTAAAATCAGTCGCCTATTATCATATACTGCTACATCTCCCAAAAGAAAGCAACATGGTAATTGCTGCAATAACCACGTGAAAGGTCGTAATTTTTGTAGCTTAGGGAAATTATAGAGTGGGTGGCTCTTCTTGCCCCAATTACTCGCTACACATGGAAAACTGCCATTAGTTTTAATTCTCTGTTAAGGGTAACGGAGGTTTTGCAGCTTTTTATTCTAAAGCCGCTGTAGTAGGTGGAGAATTTGCGCTGTGCCTATGTCTTTCGCCCTTCCTAGTTGTGTGGGATTAGTCGGAAGGGGTGACAGAGGTTGAACAAATGAGGCTACCACTCTTCACTTATTGTCGTTACGATAAGATGCTATGCCTTCTGTCCATACGCTTTTGGCATTCGTTCAACTTTTGTACGGTTAAGTAGATCTTGAACTGGCCATGTTTTGCAGGCGTTACGGCAACAACGCTAACTGACGCGGCTGAGATGTTTGCAACTGACGTAATCACTGTCGCCGCACACTTTGTTCTAGCTTGTCAACAGCTATGGAATGTTTGTGTTTAGGTTATAAGCTTGTAAGAGTTCCAGTCGAGACAAACACTGCCAAAAATAAACTGTCGCCATCAATATAGCTGTTTTATAATTTACCAGAAGACGTGAGGGTGATTTGCTGAGTACAGTTGGTGAGTGCCAGGTTGCCTCTACATGAACCTTTAGCACAAACATGTGTGTAAGCGTTATGGTCTTCCTGATGGATACTTGGTCCGTTTACTGCCCATAAATTAAAAAAGAATAGTCGCGAAACTGAAGCCCGTGTTCAAAACAGTGATGACACCTCTCCAAAACACTTTAAAACCACATAATTTCCGTGCAGAATTTATCAATCGACAATACTTAATGCATTAATATCTGCCATTAATAATTAATAAGTATAAGTTCACCCCCGACACCTAAATATTGGTCAAGGAAATTTTTGATAAGTCCATTTTTTGGAGATTGGGAATGGGATCGTGATATAAAAGCCTCTTTAATTTCTTTCAGGTCACCGATTATGCCTCGAGGAAGAAGGTTGATGGTGCCAAAATCAACCAAAGGTAAGCTTTCTGTTCTTTTTTATAAAAAACAGGAAAGCCTTGATCAGAGAGTCCCATTTTTTATCTGTTTTAGGTGACTCGACACGGCAGGTTTCGCTCATGGCGTTTGTCCGACCGGTTTGTACACACATTTATGTGCAGGCGATGAAGTTCAGAGCCCTCTTAATATCATTTTATGTTACTTTATTTAGACCACAGTAACGACCGCAGGCGCGGAGCCAGGCGCCTCGACGAGCGCTGGACCGCCAGAGCCAGGTAGACAAACAAATCAAGTTATTTGCTTGACAGCAGTGCTGCCTTAGCGACCATCAGGATTTGAGAGCCTCTTTTTTTCCTTATGGTTTTTACTTGTAGTCAGGCTAAAATCTTGCTCCCAAAGTTGAATTTGTGACTTCAAGTTAGGCAATAAATTAAGAATTAAGTTCTTTTTTTGTACTGTATTGCAAGAGTACCTATTTTTTATAAGATAGCGAAATACGTTCGTTGGATTAATTGCGGTAAAGATTAAATACTTGTAGACAACCTTTTAAAACACTTTAGCTGTTGAAATAATCACCGTTGAAACTTTCAGTCCTTTCCCAATAAGACGCAAGCTTACAAATTCCAAATCTTATGTAACGTTTTAACACTCGAGAAAAAATAGCTCACCCAGCCACTTCTATCTTCTATTTCCCAATTGTCTATCCTACTTTGCATACAGTAATTCGATTCTTTGGTGCTAATGACAAGAAAAGACGGCAATTGTCACATGGGGAAGTGTGAGACGAATGGGTAGAATTGGCCAAAGGTGGCATCTCCCTTCCGTTTCACTGTGAGATGTACATTTTTTTTTTCACTGGACATATCTGCGGCGATGAATCGAGTTTTTTAGCAGGAGTAAGGTTTACTTTCCACCGGCCGAATGACTAGCCTTGTCTACCTCGGCTCTTTCTGAAGAAGAGGAGGGAGGGGGAAAAGGTTGTCTCATGAAGTGAACAATTCACGATTGAGCAAGTGTGGTCGCGGTATGGCGCACCTACACGAAGGTGTGGTCTTGTGGAAAATAAGTGGTACATGCCTTAAGAGAGTGGGGTGTGTAGTGCGTGGATTGTTCCAGGATATACAATGATTTTATCTGTTTTTTTTTGCTGGCATTTTGAATTTACATAGAAGTCATTTGTACTTTCAAATTACTCATTGTTTAGCTAACAGGCTAAGATTCGTGGGGCGTGAAGTAAGTGAAGAAGATTATCATGATGATTTTTAAAATTTACCGTCATTTGTTACTAATGCATGACATTTGCACCCGTTTATTTGTTAGCCTCCAAAATGACTTCCCATTCTCACTTTAGGCGCAGACTGATTGTTTTATCACTCACATTAAAAATTTCTGCAAGTTTTTGATGTTACCTGTAGATTATTTTTTTCAACAGTGGGAACTATTCATAACCAAGTATTTCGTTTCTTCCTAAACTTGATGCGTTTTAAGGTGATTCATCTGCATGGCTTTGTACGTTAGTTGTTTTTAACCCTCACGGTGCTCAAATTTTTCCTTCACCATCTAAATGATGTAATGAGACCCTGATAAACGCATTCTCATCTACTGTTGTATTCTGAACACTTAATAGCTTGATTTGGATCTTTACAGCCTCTCCTGAGCCCAACACATCGATAATTTTTGGCACTCCCGAGGCCTCAATCGCCCCTGCCAAGGGCTTTAAATCCTCCACCGGTGACATTGTCCAACCTCCCCTTCCTACACGACCCCAGCCCTCCTCCTCTACTCGATTGTACCGAAAGCCACGTAGATCCAGTTTTGTGACTCAACGTCACATCCTCGTTATGGCAAAACGAGCCGCTGAGGGTCGTACTGATGCCGTCTCTCGCGAGGGTGATTACAATGGTCTCAACTACGCTCCGATTCAGCAAGTCAATTTCGGTGCTCCTTCCTCCCGCACCACAATTGCGAGTCAGCGTGCTAGAAAGATGGTTCAAATGGCAGTCAGTAAGGGCTCACAGAGCAAAACTCGTCCAACGAAACGAGTTGCTAGTGATGTTGCCGAAGCTTCTACGGATAGAAGTGTCGTCTTCGAGGATGGCAGCGAGGCCGCACCGCCATTGACCAAGGCGAGACAGGCCCCGAACCTGGACAGTCAGGAGATGCATGTTTTGAATGAGGTTTTTAGCAATTGTGTGGATAGTGGTGGGTCGCCAAAAGCGAACTCTGGGTTGACTGTGCGTTCGAGCATGGAGAAGAAGACACTTAAAGAATCTTCAGTGGAGAACGTTGTCTTGGAATCATCCTTTGTTGATGCATTAGATGAAGAATGGGGGAGTGTATTTAATAAGTGAGTTTATAAACGGTGTTTTTACTCGGCACGCTTGGTACCAGCGCCATGCATACGTTATGTCCAGGTTTTCTTGCCTGAATCCGCTTGTTACAAATGTGGCATTTTTTTGCTGGTTTTTGATAAATTGGATCCTTTGGGACAGAGGAAAGTGATATGCTTAATGTTTTAAGAGCAGCTGAATTGGTCACTTCAATTGTGCAAATATTGGTGCCATAAAAGAACTGTAAGACATTTGGGCAGCACTAATTTTTGAAAAAATCTTATTCTTCTTACTTTTTCATCGTTAAATGTCCAATTGTTATATTTTTTTCCTGATTTTCTTCGTAGCCAAGCGGAACTGAAAACACAAGTCCCTCTCACTTCTGAAGTGAAACGACATCCATGGTATCGATGCCGAGTGATGGAGGTCACGGAAAGTGGGTGCGTTTTTCGCTTTTTCAAATTTTGCCTCTGACTGATCTTTCGTAAAGCGCACTTATTAGTGGTTCTTCATTTCTTGAAGCCTCGAAACACTTTGAGCTGACCACGGAAAATTTTGAGTTCATGGATGGTGCTCGAACACGGGTGAGGTCGTGCTTTAAGTTTTAACGACGATTAATGGCGTAGTAACCGGGTCCTTTCATGCTATATTGGGAATTTGTCCGTTGGCTGTGTCTCGTCCAACAACATGGAGCGCAAAACCCCATACAAACTCCGTACTTAAAAAATATTTAGGAGGGTATAAGTTCACCTCTTACTTCATTTGACCACTTCATCATAAGTAGTCAGCTGCTGTACTTCTGCGCATTCATTTTGTGTGCGTGAATTGACACCCAAAACGCCATTACTTGTCAAGGGCTCTCTTCAAATTTCTTTTTTGTCCTCTCTTAACAGCCATTCAAAAGTAGTCTCTACGATTTGTCTGGATACGCAGGCATCCCCCACAGTTCATCTCTCGGGATCGTGGTAAGTAAATTTGCGTTTTTACTGCTTATCATAAATTTGTTTTAAGTTAATATTAAATTATCTTCAAAAGCTACCCAAAAGATAGGCGATTACCAAAGTAGGTGGGCTAGAGTAAGTGATAGCTTGTTTACCTCTAGAAATAAGCTTGTCTCGTAGTGAAAGGGCTGTAGATTGTAATGCTTATTACTTCCACAAGTAGAGAATCTTAAGAGGCTCTCTGGAATTATTTTATTTCTACTTCAAAACTGCTCAAGATTATTTTACTTGGATGTTAGTTTTGTTTAGATTCATCGAGTTCAACTGAAATCTAATTCCTTTGTTTTTAAGTGTGATATTTTAATTTTCCTTCGTCAACTTGCTTTGCCTTTTCCGAAATTTGTGCTTGAAGAATTCACAATCACACAGCACTGTTAAAGATTCAGGTCAAAATAATGGGAAGACGTAATGGCCAGGCCACTTGTACACAAGCGATCTATCAGCAAAGGTCCTTCTGTGGCACTCGAGGTACCACTGCAGGATGCTTTGTAATATGCCTACAAGTGAAAAAGGGGAGAATTGGGGGGTTGGAAGAAAGCCATTTTCATGGGTGGCCTGAATAGATATTTATCCCACTTGCTTAAAAATCTAATTCTGATTTGTCGAAGCAGCTCGGATGGTGTTATAGTTAATTAAGGCAACTATCATTCCATTGTCTGCTTTTGACATCGTCTTTGTTGGTCTCAGTGGTATGTTTTTCGTGTCGCCTGTCGGAAATACACGATAAATTGGAACGAACTGTGCAATAGGAACGAAGATCACGTGACACTTATCTGATTCCAACGGGAAGACCTCCGAATTTGATGATTGTGGTGTGGCCCGTAGATGTCGATGTGATCGAATTAATGGGCTTGACGAGACTCTACAGGGAATGCATTTATAACACTCAGTTTCCACAGGAATACCTATTTGGAGGTGAAGGTAATTCAACGAAGTACACAGTGTAATGTGGCCACTCGAAGCTAATGCTTAATTTCCCACTTTTTTATGCTATTCAGCAGCCTATTGAAGTTTTCCTCACATTCCTGCAATATCTAGTATACTTGGACCCTTAATTTCGACTCGTGGTTGTGCTTTTGTATCAATTTCGCAAGTTGCGATTTTGTTTGCTGCTTTTCGTTTGTTCATTTTTGCTGTCACTTTTCTGCTGGATGTGCGATAGAAATACTCGCAACAGATGCTTTTCCCCAAAAATTTTTCCGTAGTAAACATCCAAATTCATTGGGCTTAAATTTCCCCGAATTTTCGTCCGAAGCGACCAACTTTCCTTTCAAGCAGTGTTGAAATTTGTTAAGTACATTCCATTGGGCCACCCTCTGAAGCTATTGTAGGGCATCATGGTGGAGAATAAACCACTGGAAGCTGAAAATAAAAAAACAATTAGAAAAATAAAACAATTAAGTGAACTGTTGTTTCTTGAATAGAACTGGCGCAATCACAATCAAAATCTCACTGAGACGAGGAGCCACGTGGAATAATGCTAACGTTGAAAGGCTAGGGAAAAGCTATTCTGCCCAAAAATTTTTAAGATATTATCACTTAAACTCTCTCTACTCTACAAACTACATGACTTTTCTGAATTTCCGGTCAAGTTTTCCTATTCAGGTATATTTATGCTACAGGAAACAGTGCTTTATCCACAGTTTCTGGGCCTGGATTTATGAAAAATGCAGTGGGGGCTTATGTTTTGCAGATTTTTCGGTGGGGTATTTGACTTTGAAGGCCTGTTTCGCCATTGAAAATTCACCAAAATCTCGTTTTTTGCCTTCCTTTTTACCATCCCGTGTTGACCCCAATTGGGAAAAGGTGTCCTCGTGGCACACTCAAATGCGATATGTGCATTTGCAAGCTAGCCCGCAGATTTCCTTCCCAATTTTGAATTCTAGTCGTTAGAACCATTGGTTCACCATCAGGTCACCGAAAGACCTTTGCAACATTATTTTCTCTTAAGCGGGTCGAGTCGTTGCAACTATTAATTCACTAGCACATGGACGCTGCTGAACCACTGTCAGTGGCACTATTTTGCTTAAAATCGCAGTGCTTTTTACATCTTGTAGACATTTGGATTTGTTTATATATGAAATCAAGGTATGGAGACAGGCTTTGAGGCAATTTTCTGTTTATTTTGCTCTCGTTTTAATTTATGCAAAGCGAAATCTAGCCTCCTATGCGATTAGTTTAATTAATCTTGCCTACTTGGTAACATGCGTAAATTTAAGTCCAGCTTCTATCACAACTGGTTAATTTATGATCACGGCTAAAATCCTCAGCCATTCGCTTTGTTTATTTCCCAAGCTGTCCACTTTTCGTTGTTGGTATGTGAAAATAAACCTATTTCAGGAAAAATTGGAGGGTGCACTGGAAAAGGTAATTACAGAAGGGTATAAGAACTTCCAGAAGAAAATCAAATTAAGATTTTAGAGAGTGGATTCTCTAGTCTTTTACATGAGGGAACTGAACATTGATACTTTTAAAGCTATTTTTAAATCAACATTCAGAATTTGTCTTAGTGACTCTAGCGAAGCTCTCCAGCAATGTATCTCGCTTTTGATGCATTTTTAAATGCTCGTGCGAGATGGCTTTTCCTCAGCGATGCCGTTGTTGAAAATGGCCATGCCGTAGAACGACTTTCTTTCCAATTTTCACTAACAGTTTTTATGGCGGCAAAATCCATCTGGCTGGTTTTTTTGCCTTGCCGATTCCTATTAAACAAATTTACATGTGTCAACAGTTCATGCAAATTCACTAACGCTTAACAGGTGACCACTGGTTTTTCCTACACACCTGCTTTCAGCTCATTTACATTGATATTAATTTAGCCTTTATTTATGTCTGGCTTGTTTATGTCAAAGGCTAGTCACCGTCAGGAACGGTAATATTTGCGGAGACGTGGTGTATTGCGCTGTCCAGTAGGGATGGGGGTTGCTGCCCCCTGACAGGTTGACAAGCCCTGCCCACCTTGTCCGCTTTTGAAGAAGAAAAGGAAGGTGTTAACCTTACAGAAATTAGAGTTGCATGGAGTTGAACTACTTTATCCACAAGTGTTGTTTTCACCTTGTGAACAATTCACAATTGAGCAATTGTGGCTGCGGTACGGCGCACACACACGAAGGAAGTGTGGTCTTGTAGGAATAAAATTATGCGTACCCTAAGAGAGAGTGGGGTGTGTAGTGAGTGAATCGTTTGGGGGTGTCTGATTTTACTTGTTTGCTTGCTTAAATGTTCAGTACCTTTAAAAGTCGCATTCCCATCACAAGCTCACCCCTCCTCATCCCAATTTAGTAATAGGATTGGCCGTCTTGAAGTGAAAATAGCTGCAAAGCATTTACTTTTACGCCATATAAATTTCTCACTACGGCTGGGCTTTCCACTATCGTACTATGCTTGATGTCTCCTGCAGATGCAAATTTACGTTCGCGAGTGCTGTCCCCGTTTTCAATTGACCCCATTCCTACACGCTGTCCTGTGGATGCTGCTGCCCCCTACCTTGATTAACAGTGTCAGCTGCTAGTGTCTAATAGGACAAGCTTATAATCTGCTACTGCATAGAGTTATCTCCGCAACATCACCTCTTTACATTTGTGGAAGCGAATTCCCAAGCTTGACTGAATTTGCCTTGGTACCTCTATCGCAACCGACTGAGTTGACTCATAATGATATGCGCTGTTTACTCTCTCCAAGTGTGTTGGGAATGAAGAAGTAAAAGTTTGTTTACCAGTACTGTCAAGGTTATTCTTCGCTTTCTGATGTGTTTTAAGCGTTATGAACAAAAATGACAAATTTGTGACTTGTATTTCTTATAGTGGCAACTGATTACAACAAAACGTGCGTCTTAAATAGATTGCTAAAGTTTTAACGAGGATGTAGGATCTCTGGTCTGAGAATAATTATTGTTTTATTTTTTGAGTAATAGTTATATTAATCAGTTTGGGCATTGTGAATGCTGGTGTTGTCATTAGAACAGTAAGCATCTGGGGTGCGATAGCTGATTTTCTGATGTGACCATGGCATCGAATGTGTTAAATAGGATAACAATTTCTCTCGTCACATAGGTACGACACACCACTTCAGGCGGGCGATATAATCAATCTGATCCCCAGTTCCATCGGGATCGAATCAACTACCACGTCCCCATTTTCCACGTGGAGCCTCTCCGATGACCCACTGCCGTCCGGTGTCACTACTCCTCCCCTTCTTGTCCTCCATCCCGAGATACTCATATCGGGCACCACGGTGGCTGCCTCAGCCAGAGGATGCGCTCGACGAGCGGTGCTGCAACACCTCTGGGATAGAGATGAGGCAGAGTCGACTATAGTGAGATCTTCTGACTTTGATTCTACCACCTCGACGTCGTTATCTGAAGGCGGTATAATGCTCGTGGGCAGCTTGGTACACAGGATCTTCCAGCAGGTAATTTCTGTTTCTGTGTCAGGGTGGATGTTCAACTTGTTCTGGGAAGTGTGCGAGACGTGTTGATGGTCTGTTTCGTGTAAAATTAATTCTCACTAAAGTTTGGGACGTTCAAAGACCCGGATGGAATGGACATTTTGAGACTATTTGAAGGTCACTTTCAGAACGATTAGCTTTATTCCTGATGAGCCAGTAGAAATTCCAGGCAGCGAGTGCGAGATGATACCTTTCATTTTATTGCGTCCACGATCACCTTTGCCTCCAATTACTGCTGACTGAAGAAGAGATAGAATAAGTGGTACCCTAATATGTTCAAGTACATTTGACCTCTGGAGGTTATTTTATGCCCGTTGACAATGTTTTCATGAGGCTTTCCTCTCTCGTACAGCATCATTGGTTTCGGTTTGTATCCCTGAAAATTTCATTGAGCTAATACTTGGTCGTAGATATGTAAAGTATAATGATGGGAAACTTTCGAAAATTCTTATGCTTAGGTTCGTAAAAAAGAAGGTTGGAGATAGACTGGCTATTTGTAATGTCCGAGCGTATCTTGTGACTACTTTTATCTGTCCGAAATTCGTCATCTTAAGTTGAAGTGTCTGTGAAACGTCCAAATATTATTATTTTTACTAATTTAGTGTACACATCATATCGTGGAGCAGTTACAAATGGTGTTATTTGTCTTTTCCGAAAACTACCAATACTGATCATAGGCTAGATCGTAATGGCTTAGGAGTGACAATAATTTTAGGCAGAGAAAGTGTTCGGCATCTAGAAGTCACTCAAAATCCACTATTGACGAAGAGGTATGTTCTACACCGGCTGACTGGGTCGAAATACTGCTTTGTTGGGCCTGTACGAAACACTGGTACTTGCTTTCTGTCTGAATTCAGTTCCAGAATAAGGAGAGATATTGTTAACTTAAGAACGATATGAGCTGCACAAAGCCCCTGGCTCGTTTCAAAGCCCAGAGATCATTTAATGTTCGTCAACAACATTGATTCAGGAAGGATAGTCACGATATTTTCCTAAATGTCTGCAGGTAATTCCATGGGACAGGTCTTATTCCCTTTCTCTTGGTTTGGTAATCGTTTTTGAAACCAAGCTTATTCTTATTTATGAATTGTTCAAAGCAAATCTTATCACTGCGGCGTGCATTAAATTCTTCACTCTCTTATGTTTCCGTAAAGGGGACAAAGCCAAAGGGGTTGTAGCTGGTTTCACTCGGGTCCTTCATGTAACGATTACCGCTTGCCAAGTTGGCTGATTTTACGAAAATGACAAGAAAATATCTGCATCTCATTAACAGCTTCCATTATGTATGGCACAGTAAAAGTTCTATCCCTTTTGTGGTCGTCATTCCCCGGGGGCAGTGCTGGTTGAAGGGATACCTTTATTTCAAGAATGATGGAAATTGATGTTTTCCCACTCAGGGAGTCTTTAGAAAGTTTTCCAAAGTGTTTAATGCTATACGCTTTCAGTCTCTTGCTTCCGCATTTGTCTATAAAACATGCGTTATGACAGTTTCCAAATTATGTTTCATGAAAACAAATTGACCGCAAGAAACTTTCGGAATGTTTCTGCGCTTTTAAGTTTGCGTATTTAACGAAGGATGTAGGAAAAGTAGTAGTGACTGTTTATGGCTAACTATTTCTGCTTGGCAAGCTGTCTTCTCTTGCGGTTTACTTTTCATGCTCGTAAGTCTTGAGTAAAAATAAACTGATAAACTTAGCGTAACTTGTACCATAAGGAAGGGAATGATTTGCTCTGTTATCTGCTGAGATTGTGAGCAGATGTGTGCGGCTAAAATGGCATCCAAATGTATTGTTGTTTTTGGTGATTCCTTGTGAAAGCATATTTTCCATTGAGTAAATGAACTCTTGAGCAAAATGGTTGTTGGTTAATTTTGTGAAAGCTTTTTCACTACAATAATTTCTCAATGCACGGCTACACGTACTCACCGGTGACGATTCCCAGTTGTGAGCAGCCCTGGTGCAAGATGTTAATTTTTTTAAATTTTTTTGAGTAAGCACTCGATAAAGGCAACGTTGACTTAAGGGTAATATTTTGTTAAGAATGTAGTTAGAATGTCTGCCGCATTTTACTGAGACCTCTGCTCTTTTTGATTTTGCTGTTCGTAGAATCACTAGAATGTCTTCTACTTTTCTGTTTTTATCAAATTTTTAAACTGTGGTGTATTGCAAGCCTGTTTCAAATAATGGGCAGATAATTCACAGATTACATGCATTAAAATCATACACGGGCTTTTACAAGTTACAAGATGGTTTACCAAATTCGTATGACTTTTATAGTCGAAGAGAAATAAGTTCAGAGAGCTTATTAAAGTGCTTTATTGGTTGAACTAGTCACCATTACCGTGGATTATTTTCTAACAAGATATAGGCCAGCCGGAAGTTCAACTTTCATACAACTCTTTCTTCTACAGATACAATCAACTTAGCTATAACCAGAGTCGTATTCGTTTCTGTCGCGATTCTATTTTTTTCAATCGTCTGTTTGGTGCTAAGAAGAGGTGATAATAATCATTCGGCGAAGCACCATCAGGGAACTTGGAAAATTGGGGACGGCAGTAACTTCCTCCCATCCTACTCCGTTTTAAAGTGTAAGTCTTCTGACACGTCGATTTTACAGTGGCACGAGTTTCTGTAATAGTGGAGCTTTTTTTCTCATTCACTGACTTACTAGTCCTGGCTGCTTCTGGAGGAGGACTTTTCCTTGTACAAGCTGGGTTTGTATCGGGTAGATATGTCTCGTGCGTAATTGTTTGGCCCTCAATTGAACAATCCCTTCAATTCAGTTGGCAAGCAGCCTAATAAAGCCGAAGTATTTTTTAGTACGTACCTGAAAAAAGTGTAAAAAAATACAAAGTTTATGTTTTTCGAAGTTAATTGCCATCTGCTTTTCCTACGTGGCATGCGGCACCCATTTATGGGCGGGAACAAATTGTCCCGTCGCCCACGTTAAACATGACAAAATGTTGTTTTTGCTACGTTCATTGTGAATTATTGTAATCTGCAGTGCGGAAAATCTTCTTTACTACCAGGAATTGACAACCTTTGAGTGATTCGTTTAAAATATTTAAAGGAAGTATGTTCCTTTACCTGTTACCACACTTTCTTCAAATGGCGCGCTAAAGGAGTTAACGATACTCTTTTATTTTGCCTATGAAATCTAGTCAGACGCAGTTTGTGGCGCAGACTGCCTAGAATCACATCCACTAGGTTTAACCAATATTTGCTAATGTGAGGATGGGTTATGAAAAGAGGGAGGTAAAGAGCACCCCAATGGACCAGTCGACTGGCACACTATCTATTTACCCATTGTAGAGCACTATCGTAAACAACCACATACACTTTACAAGCCCCTATAAGTTACGAGTCATTATTCCCGAATTGTAGCGCAACCCCACAAACCTCTTTAGTCTTCTAATAACTGTGCTATCTTTGAAATGTGCTTCGAGAAGTAGCGTTTACATTCTGTGGTGCTACTGTAGCTCCAGAGTTTCTCTTGTGTGGATGATAAATGACCAAAAATCAGTTAACAGCTTCATTTGGATGGTGTAAAAGAGCTGGAAAGCCAAGAGTGCAGGTTGTTTGGAACTGTTTATCACTTAACCCTCTGATTTTGACTTGAATTATGGTTGAGGAATCTCACAACTTGTTAGCTTTGGACCGCGATCTCAACACTGCCCAAAAAAACTACCGGCATACCTCACTGTGTAGTTACTTTCGTGAACCCTGAGATATTTCGTTAGGAGAGACAATATGGTTGGCTATGAACATCTTTATTGAGATGATATAGATTATGTGTGAACCAGTATTTGTTGTGACTTGTTTCGTCGATCTACAAGTTGAAATCTGTTCAACATATGGACGCTTTCAAGACATTTTATCTATCCTAATAAATCCGGAATTTCGTTGCCTTGTTGCCTACGAAATTATTGGCATGTCCCACTTCATCATCTTGAAGTGGTTACAGGGTGCAGGCAATGAGTGTAGACCGACATTCTGCCATCGTTGACCGCATCACCACGAATCTGGTCGGTGAATCACCTCCGCGCGGTAGTGGCACCAGGACTGGAGCTTTACAGTGCGACACTGGTGTACGTGCTTGTGACACCACATTCGTTAGTCCGTTTGCTCACTCTTACTGCCTACTCGTTATACCCGGAAGTGAATCAATGTTTCGAGCCACTTTTAGGGTGGCTTTGGTTGAAAATCGTGAGAAAGATTTCTTTTTCAAAAATATGACTCGTTTTCACGGAGAAATTTATTTAATAAATACTACTGCAAAGAGCAAACCTTTGACCATAAGCAAAATCCACATAAATGGGCTACGAGTGGCCATTGGTTAGTTGGTTGGAAAAAAATACATTTCTTGGGACGTGCTTTGGCAATTTTCAAAGTGTATCCTCGGTAGATGCTTCAGTTCTTACCTAACCACTGAATCGCTGATTATCTTACTTATTAAGCCCATTGTTTATTCTGGAAAATCGGATTGGTTGGTAAGTTCCATCATACTCCCTGGTAGCTGAACTGCATTGAGAGATTTATTTGAGAATTTCTTAAACCTAAAAGGTTTTCGTTGAAGTGTCTACCGTCATAACGCTTAACGTTGAATCTTATTAAAAAGGTGCTCGATGCCCCGCTGAATGCCACCCAATCCTTTGTCACTCGAACTACATTGGGGATGGATTGGTTTGGGAAAATCTCTCTGCCGGTTAATGTTCATTTCGTGTCTCCTTGCATTTTCCAGCTTATAAATGAAATTTAACTACATACCAGTGTGAAACTTCGGGAATCGTAGGATGTACCGACCATGTTCCTTATCCTTGATCTCGCTGTACTTGTCAGACGTTGAAGTTTCGAGTTGTTTGCGCTAATTATTTCACCTCGTCGATGCGTCAGAGGTCGTGTTCGAGTCATTACCCTTTTATGGTTTTTTAAGTAGTTTTTCACCAAAGACAACTCAACTCGTTATATTAATGGTTGATTTTATGTTGCTATGTCATAGAGATGTGAATGTCAAACATGGTTTCTTGCTAAGCCTGGTAGCTGATACTATTTGGGGACCAAATTTATTTCAAGGCAATCCATCTTCTGATAAAACTTGAATAAAATTATTACATTTTATCTGTCATATTCTCATGACCGTGTTTAAATCTTTTCTTTTTTTGCTAAGAATTACCTCTTACTAGTCAAATACTTTTGTGTCATGCCGTAATGCTTCCGTACTACACACTTACTCTTCAACATTTTCTTCCATTAACACTGCTTTAAATTAATATTTTCCCTAAAAGGAAATACTGTGCGAATCCTGCGCCTAACATTCGGCTGCTCTGGTGACCTTTTCTATGCGTAATAAAAAGGACCGATGGCTTATTTCTGTGGAAAATTCGTCAGCCGAAGCCGTTTATGTTTCACCTTGGTAATGTTACCTTTTCCCACCTTTCAGGTTGTCAGGCAGCAAATGTCGGGGAATCCGTCAACACCTCAGGCAGCTCTCTTCCATGACCTTATCATACCGTCCACAATTCTCCAACTGTGGGTTCAATTTCCCTTTCTAATCCTTCCTGCCTCTCACTTCTAGGCACGCCATGGGTGATTCGGTTGAGAAGTTTTGTGAATCGCTGAATTTCTTCCTACCAAAGATTAACCAATGGGTAAAACAGCATTGCGTCGTTAACTCTGGGTATGTATAGTGAAAGATTTGTAGGCTAAAAATGATATCTCCAGTTTTCATCCCATTTATCTTGATAATGCCAAACAAAGGCACCGCAGGCTATAAAGCCCCTCACTTTATACCGAGATTCCCTCATATCAGTACCCCAATTGTCCAAGCTTTGATCTTTTCACGACAGAAAGAGACACTTTTTGAGGCAGAAAAATATGAAAACTGCGTCGTAATTGGTACACAGAGCTTAGAGGGTAGTAGCGAGGGGTGGATGCGTTGGAATCCATAATTTATGCTATAAAAATAGAACTTGTATAAGTTCTGAATGACTGGTAGATTTCTTCATTCATAGGAATAAACGTCATTACAGTACGCTCTCATTTTTCACCTTTATTTAACACTTTGTCTCTGGAAACAAACATCTCAGACCTTATGTATGCCAGGAAAAGGTAATGATAATCATTTAGAGATATATTGTCCAGGGGATACAGATGGTGAGGAGAGGGGGCAGTGTCTCCTACCACATTACGAAAAATCCTTCCTGAAAGTGGCCATCTCATGAATCAGTCTTGAAGAGAAATGAAGTCTGAAAACCTGCGTTTTATTGTCCTGTGAGATGATACAGGAAATAGTAGCTTCTTCCCGCTTGACTTTTCCTATTAGTTGGTATATCTCGGACGTAATTATTTGGCCTTCTACAAATGTATAGATTGAAATGAAATGTGGTAATTGTGGTCTGTCATACCTCCACACACACCCATACAAAGCAAGCGTAGACTTGTGGGGATGTAGCATTGCTTGCCTAAGAAGTGTAAGGTATCTAGCTAGTGGGACGTTCGGAGATGTCCACTGATTTATACATGTCCATTCACTGGAACTTAAAATTCAAACAAGTCATTTCTACTCCTAAATCGCTCAATCGGTTGGCAAGCAGCCCGCAATGTGCGTGACACATTCTTTCAAGTTGTGAGGTGGTTCTTGAAGTTTATTTGACATTTGGCACCCGTTTATTGTTAGCTTCTACCACAACTTTCCATTTTCAACTGATGTAGGTCTAATCTGATCATTTCACCCACATTTGACCTCCTTTCAGTCATGTGATACGTTTATTGGAGAGTTACCTGCCAACAGGGACATGTCTACTTAAATAAATTATTCAGCGGTATAGCCCTTTATCAGCGTACTTTCAGTTTTTACTTTTCTGCGTTGGCTATTGCGCCAGGTTTTTAAGTGAATTTGGGGCAGCCACAAAACGGGGGAAGAATCACGCAGATCTCTCTCTCTCTCTCTCTCTGTTCACCAGTCACGTATTCTGCAGGTAAATTGCAGTAAATAGGTTTTTCTGGAAAATAGGGTTCTAGGCTAGACGGTGTTTTGCACCAATAACAGTTTGAATGCCAATGTCTTTTTTTATGGAATCCTTTGTCTGTAAGCGAAAATGTGTAATACTGCACGCAAATTAACTCTTTTACTTTGCATGGACAGCTTATTTCTCCTTTTTCTTCATTGCTATCCATCCGTATTATTGTCAAATTCTTACAATGTAGATGTACATTTTATTTCTAGACATCACCCGTTATTTGTATTTCCCTCTGTTAATTTCACCTCATTAATCGCTGTGACACAAAATTCAAGATTTGGACGGTTTGCTAAAAAAGAAAGTTCACTTTTATAATATGAATTTATGTGTTTGCAACTAAATATTTTGGTGGGGTCAAAAAGTATTTTGAAGTTAATTGGCTAAATAAATTAACCTCAGGGTTTCTCAGCTACAAAATTTCTTTCTCTAAGTGTCGAACTGTTGGTCAACATCTTAAAAATGCCGAGATTTTAAGCAGTAAAAGAGCAGTGGTGCTAACCGATTTTTTATGGACGCGGCACATGAGCTCGTCCAATCCAGTGGCGTTTCAGTTCGCGGCGTCATAAAATATCAAACGGACAGTGTGGCGGGTTGTTTTGTACACCGCTTTTATTACTGATTAAGGAAAGTGTCTGTTAAGAGCCTATGCACATGGACCTCGTTGACCTTCCACTTTGGATCTCTGCAAATTTGGATACCTTTTTCCTCAATGATGTCTTTCGTATTACGACTAGTCCTTGTTGAAGTAATAGCTAAGACCTCTATGGTTTTTTTGAGAGTGGATTAAAGCTGTCGGACATGTTTCTCAACTTTGCAACCGATTTTGTTCTCGAATCATCCCTGAAGACGCTATTAAGTAGCTCTATTGTAAACGCGGATAGTGATATAGAGGGTGAATCAAGAGAAGTTTGCAAAGCCTTGCTTAATTAGTTTGACGAGCTTTTTTCTCGGTGTTCGCTTTGGTGACAGTGATTAGCCCTGTGAAATTAGTTGTTGGACAGAAATGGGGGTTGCGTAATGACTTCTTTTCATGGCGAGAAGGCGAAGGTATCCAACGATTGGGATGCATTTCATAAGTTTTATGTTTTACTTCCTGGGTAAAAAACTTCATTTTTGAAAAGTACGGGATGTTCTACCGAAAGGTGGTTGATTTTCGAAAGCTAACACATTTCATGTGCCAATGGTCTCATCCAAAAGCACTTTTCCATAGGCAAAGCTGTCTTAGCTGCATTCTATTTTTACTCATCCTTTCAATTTCATTGCCATTTTAATGTTATCCAATTACCTATCTGGAGTATTCTGATTTTTATAATGTGTGATGTTAATATAGTTAGTATTTTGAGGATGTGTTACGATTCGTTTAGACTTCGCCATGCTCTATGACTGGAATTGAGATCAATGTGGTTGCCGAAGCTCAACGCGGTTTTAATAGCCCTTCCTTTGTGGGTTTCCACTGATTCAGCCATCCATGTTAGGTACTCTCCATTTATGACGGAATTGGCTGAATTGGTATTGTGGAATGGATTCATTTACTGATCTTGCTACTGCATCGTCTGGGCTATCCCTAAAATCGTAGCATTGTGCGGGTTCGGAAGTGACTTAGTTGTAAAAGTGTGGAAGGGCTGGCTCAATTTCACCGCCATTGGAGGCTGAATGGGGGATACCGGGAAAGATCCACAAAGTCAAATGCACACTCAAAAGTGGTAGTTCTACTCCATAACTTCGCTTCTTTTTTTAGCACCTCATGCGCCTGGTCCAGTGGCACCAACATGCCGGTGATAAAGGAAGTCTTTGATATTGAGGAGAATATTTGGTGCACCAAGTATGCAAACTGTTTTTTACCCTCTTTTTTTTACTACTGGTCTCTCACATACGCACGAACAAGATCATCAAATATGTACTTGTAACAAGAAATTAGAATGAGACGGTCTGGTATTTTCAGTGAAACTAGTTGTGAAAGTTTTACAGCTTGCAAGGTGGGGTTTAACATCCCAAACGCGTAATGGTCAGACCTCTGTTTGCGGTTTGAATGGAGTAGTGTCATTTGCGTTAGAGAGATGGTTCTCTCATTTAAATAAAGTCAACCTTTTTCTTCTCATTGACCAGCTTCTGTGTCTACTTAATCATAACTTTTTTCGTGTTGAATTTGATTGTTTGTAGTAGCCGTCAGCCCGATTCAGGTTACGGAGTACGACCATCGTCGGCGGTCCTTTTGGTGAAATATCTGTCTTTCAATGTGTTTTTGGATCTCTATCGAATTATTCCAAGATCTTAGAGACGACCATTTTCTCATTTGACAATCGCTCCTTTAAATCATTCATTCAGGTCTCTCAAAATGCCTTTAAATTCTAAGACACTCGAAATGGTTTGACGTGGTACAAGTTTTTTCATCATCCATATATTTACTCTGACACTTTTTGACTTGTAAACAGTCAACGAAATCAAAGTTTCTCTTTTCAGCCATGCCATCTGAATGGAGGTGAAAACGTTAGAGACTGAAGAGACATCGAGTGTTGTAGAGCACCGGAATTTTATACTTGGCGAATAATACCGCAATTGAAAATCGTCTTTTTTCTCCTACCCTGCAGACTTGGTGTCAAGGGGAAGATTGATATGACCGTTGTTTGCTCAACCAACTCACAAGCGCCGCCCTTTCTCGTTCCTTTGGAGTTGAAAACAGGGAAGCCATCCTTCTCCTTTGAGCACCAAGGCCAGGTTAAATTCTCTCTTTACGAAACCCCATTTAACATTGCAACTTTTTTCATACCTTTATCACGAAGCCGTGTCTTTTCTAACCTCCGTGTAGGTCCTCCTCTACCTTCTCATGCTCGCCGACCGCCATGCCGATCGCATCGTCAATGTCGCCAACTACGGTTGGCTTGTCTACCTTCGTCACATGGACCAATCTGATCTTTCGGGACTGGTCAAACCACAGGCAAACAGTTTTCGAGGCCTACTTCAGACTCGAAATTATCTTGCAGCGTCGTTGAGACACCTCACATCACGGGAAGGGTTGATGGTGGAGGGAGAGGAGACAAAGCTTTGGGAGCTGCCACTTCCACCCCCTCTTGACAGGGAACGTCTCTGTTCGTGGTGTCCATACTTTTTCACGTGTGGGCTGCTTCGTGGACAGAGGTGTGTTTATGGTATTGTGGGAGCGCGTTTTCTGATGATTAACTTTTCCATTATGGCGCTAATTTGTCTTATTTAACCAGTGAGTTTTTTAATTCCTGTGGCGTTGTTTTAGAAGGCCCATTTTTTTTTGGAATAGCATAAGCGATAAGCACTGCAGCTGCTGACTCACGTAGATTGAGATAAACGTTATGCTTTATGCCATCCTCTTTATCTATCTCGTAGCTCGTTAACCTTAAGGACTGAATTGGCTTGCCAGAACTGTGCTTCGCGAATTATTACCATTCAAAGAATGCATTTACTGGCCAGACTCTCCCCAACTAACCCTCTTTTTTTATTTTGACGCTTCGGGCTGTTTGCGATACTACGTTATTCCTCGTATGAAGGAACTCATTTAAGGGTGGTAAAGGCTTTCGATTTATTTATGGTTCTATGAAAAAGATTTAATCTGAGAAAAGTTAACATTTGTGAAATGAATTCTCACGTACCCGATTTCATATACCCTTTTAATAATCTCATTTACCCATATGGTTACAAACGATTTTTTTCACAGAAATAAAGTATAGAGCAAATTTTTTTAGAGAAAGAATGAACAGTATTTTAGCTGTCATTTATCATGCATGTAGCATCAATTTACTGGCAGTTAATCCATTTAGTTTTTAAAATTTAGATCGGTGGTTATCTGACGCTATGGGCACTGCAGTCTTTGGCCATCTATTCCTTTTAAAAGGAATAATCATTGGTAGGAGTTGAAATTACTGCTTGTTTTAAAGTGAAGACGATGAAAAATAAAGAAGGAGTAAAAATTTACCGCGTCAGCATGTTCTGCGCTGCTGGTGTCACGGCATTTGTAATTCTAGGCCGTATATTGCAGTGGCACTTATGCGCTATCTGTATCCGAATGGAAAGGAGTACCACGTTGTAATGTATTGACTATCGCGAGCAGGTTTTGCTGGCAGTACAAATTCACCCTCATTGATGCATGCAGTCCGTGCGAAAATACCACTTTCACGCATGGTAGTTATTGGAGGTTCGAAAATGGACGCTTTGTGGAGTGCTCCAGGCGACCGATCCGCTACGGTCGCAACCACCAAGAATGAGAGGCGGATTCTGGGACCGATTTTTGTAATGAAAGCTAAGTTGTAGTGTTGAATTCTTCTGTGATGCCCTAATTCATTGCAAGTAAGTCGTGAATACCTAATCAAATGCTGATAGTGTTGTACTTTTTAGTTTTTCATCTATTATCACATCCTCTTTCTGCGACAAGTACGTGTATTCAACGTTGCGGGCCGTAAAATGATGATGTGCATTTTGCACGGGCTGCGTTCAGCATCTTGAGGTGCAATAAAATTGAGGACGTACTTGTCGACAGTAAAATTCATGTTGTCTGCTTGACAGGAACCTCAAGCATCCATTGCCAAAACGCATAAAGACTATAACAGACCTCATAAGTGTTAGGCGATCGGGAATTCGATGTGATTCCTGGTACGGCTCGTAAATTTGTCTGCTTATGCGGGTAATAGGACACAGACTGGGCCGGCCTGCCAGTACTCTATTTGTGCTACTAACAACCCCTCAGTTAGTTGGATTTTTCGTCAATAAGTGGTTTAATTTGAGGGACGTGATTTGAGCTTGTCGGCTTTGCCATCTTAGTTTAACTCGGTTTTAAGGTTGCAGAGACTTCTCATGGCATTGACAATATAACATCTAGGAAGAGTGTAACGTAAAACGTAGATATGGTTGACACATTTCAGTTCTGGTGCTGACTCGCTCAAACATTGATGCATTGGGCTCAGAAGGATTCCCTATTCTTAATAGTGGTGAATGAACACGTACAACCATTAATATGTAAACGTGGGATCTGTATGTTAAAAAACAAACTTCAGTAATATTCAGTTTGAGTGACGAAATAGTGAATTGGCAACTGCATCATCTGAGAAAGGAATGAGGTAGAAGTCAATTAACAAACGGGTATCGCATAAACTAACTGACGATGATGGGCTTTAAAGACGTCAAATTTATTTTTTGTTACTTCTTTTGTACGTTGTGGAACATACTGTGCGTTTTAGATTGTTTGTTGACTGAATGACTAAATGACCTGAGATAAGAATTGGCTTTTCCAGGTACTGCTACACTAAGCGAATAAACATATCACAATTTATCTTCGAAAAAGATATTTTGGGAATGGAGGTAATGTAGGGTCGGAGGCGGCTAGAGCTGGGCTGATTGCTTCTAGGGGCAAAACATGTTGTAGGTGTGGGATAAATGAAATTGTTTATCGTTGGGAAAGGATCACAGATCATAATGGCAATTATACTAGCGATTAAAATAATCCCAGAGGCTTCCTGGATTTAGTCCCCATTATTTGATTCCCTTACACAACATAACGGATCCCACGGAATGGATATGGCCATGAAATGCATTGATGCATTCGACTTTCAAGTAAATGTAGATTATGACCGGAGACCGCAATGAATGCGGTCGAATTCACAATTTAATACTTAGTTGAATTTAAAAATAGCATCAATCACTTTTCGTTTACAGGATGAAAGAAAATTGGTTAGCTGGTTTGGCATTGACATGCATCCCTTCTGGAGCCCATTCTTTCACCAAATAGCAGTGCTTTTTTAATTCGAAACGATTCCAGATTTTTTGCACATATTCCTCAATCCACGTTGTCGGAGAAACTATTGTTAGGAGCCAAACACGCCTATCTATCCCCTCCCCTGGTGACATTATCGCAGTTCTTTATTCCCGTGGCATTTGGGAGTGGTGAAACGTGACTTGTCGTGATTGCCTGCCCCATCGATTGCATGGTGCTGCCACTTTACATCCAACGCGTGATCATGGAATTTTTTAAGTTATTTTAAAAACAAATCCAGTTCATTCCAAAACCATGAATTTGTTTTAAATAGCAAGTGGGTAGCTAAAAAATTTCATCGTGAAGAATGGAATCAACAGATGGCCCGCAGTCTACTAGGGTTGTCAATCAGTGATGAAGTGTAAAGATCTCAAAGCAGCATCCGAAAGTATGCGATTGTTGATGGATGCTGCTGAGTCGCCTTATGACCCACAAAAAGTAGTTTTTTGCCCCAAAAGGCAGTTGATATAGGATTTTCCACCCGACCGTTTCGTTTTTTTCTTACCTTGTATACTAATAGCGTCTCCCATCGAGTTCGTAATATTGAGCCCATTCATTATCGCGAGTTGCTAGCTCTCCTTTAGACGATTTTTTGTCGTTTTCACGATAGGTGTCTAATTTCTTGTGCTTGGTCACCCAACTAATATTCCCATGTGTCAGGTCGACCTGACAGCCGCAATCTATTTAAATACTGTTATTCTGTATCTGTAATCTTCACCTGGTGGCGGTTATAGTTAACTAGACCCTTGGAGCGCTTTGCATTCGAAATGCGGTTGACTGTAGATATTTTTAGACTTTTATTTACTCACAGACGAATGCTTGTGCTAACAGGAGCGATTCTATGCTCTTATCATCAACTCCTTCCCACGGTACCCAGTGCACAACAGAACGCCGCTTCTATCTCTGGTGCAACTGACTTGAGAGTATTACTGTGATCTTACCGTAATGTTCACTCTAGGACGACATAACTTCTCCCAGCCTGTATGGCCATTCAGCTTGTTAGATAGAATTAAGTATATACGACCGTATACTGTTCCTCCTCCCGGTTTCAAAGATTTTATCACTTAACAGCTCATTTTATAAGGATTATATGTCTCCGTTCATTACTTCTTAGTAAATAAATTTGTAATATGAATTCCTTAAGCATTTTTCAAATAAACTCATTTAGCAAATTGACCTCTAACTGTTGCCCCTTAATGAGCTACTTTGAAATCTTTTTGGCCAGTACGCCGCCTCCTTCGGACGTATCCATGCGGCATCTTCTGGAGAGTCGCGTGAGGCACGTTGGAGCGGATTGCATGTCCTTCCTGCGCCACTGGACCCGTCTTCAGCTGCTTGAGTATACCTCAGCAAATCGAGTCGACAAAGTTCTTGTTCAAATTGCTGAAGCGGAAGATGGGGAGGAAAAGGAGAAGTAAGTCTTGTACCTTACCAACTCTTAATTGACATTATTACGTTTTTGGCCATTTCTCTAAGCACCCTTAATCACTCTTCTCAGGTGACCGAAAAGTTGGTGCGGTTTTCAATGCGGTTTACTGCAATGACTCGTTATAAGCTGTAGGAACTTGTGTAATACCTGCAAATGTTGATAAGTATGCACCACAAAGCATAGTTGGATATGTGTCAGCCTGTCAATGCGGTACTTTTCGTTGTGCTCTCTACCATTTCCCTCTTTTTTATGCCATCTCTACATCATCAAGCATAAATTAAGTCTGATGTATGTGATTCCATCTTGTCCACCTTACAAACGGTATTTAGCTCGGTTTACTAGAGGAAAAGGAACTTTCTCGTCTCATTTATCGAAGGTACGGTATCGGGTGACAGGACATGCTGCTAATAAATATTGTAAGTAAATATTTTAATTCCGTTGATGCACCCTCCATTCTTGGTACTAATGACGAATTACGTAAGGACATTTGTGCCTCAGATTTGGATTGGATGTGACGGGGGATGTTGCCTTATCCCTCGCATCCCTCTAATTGCATTCCTCTAAACGATGATTATTACTTTTTTTTGGCATTTGAAAACCACATCTGAGATTACATGGATAGTTGAGAGGCAAAAATGAGGCGGGAACTGAGGCAACCAGGGTCATGTTTGTTACTTTCAGGAAAAGCCTACTGTTTAGTTGTTATTTTCTAGCTTGTTTCTCACTAGAAATGGGATTATAACTTGCAACGACAATAACCGTAGTGAATAAAATTGCTGTGTACTGGTGTTTGCCTGTCTGAGTACGGCCGCGATCGAGATCCCAACCGGAGTCGCCATAAGATACGTCTGGGAAAATGAACTCTTGATTACCGACAGCATATTCGCATTCAGGACCAGGGATCTGTGGGCACGTGCATTGGCTGGAGAGAGGAGTGCTTGATAGTCATGGATGACCTTGAACTTACTGTGCCTATCAGTGTAGATGGGGTGTATCTCCATGTCATTGTTAATCAATGCAATGAATTCAACCGGGGTGCAAACTGGGGAATATTTTAGAAAATATTAAAATGGCAATGCTTATCTGGACTTCAGGCATCTTTAGAAACAGTATGCGGAGAACCCTTTGCATTTACCAAATTTTACAACAATAAATCGAGGGAATTTATGTAGTCGAAAATGTACATCAAACAGTAAAAGTTCTATCACATCATAAACACAAGTTTTGTGAAAATGAACTCGTTCATTCTCACAATTTGATGGTAAAATTATAAATTACACAGCTGTCACAACCTTTGAAGTTGTTTCAATCATCTTGCACCAGTGATGAGTTTCTTCTCATGCTACGCCCTCCTTTGACGTCTGGAGTTTTTAGTGGGTGTAGAAAATACTAATCCGTAGCTACTTGCGTCAAATTCTGACTAAGCTTTTGTGAACTTCTCTATAAAAGCCGCTAACAACCTTTCTAGTAGTTCTTCATTCGTATTGTGGTGTTTACCGAATGGCTACTCGCTTGACTTGGTCTTTTCAAGCTCCTCCCTAATTGCGTTTGCACCGAGATTGGGGTCGAGAATGAGGATTTGGTGTTCATCGAAGGATTTCCTTACAGAAGTTATGTTGCATTCAATTGTAAGAAAACCTGAAATCTAGACTTTGCATAGCAGGACACATGGTTTTTCACAGTAAAAATTAGGTATCAACATAAGGTTTTAAAATTCCACTTTTACAAAACTTTTCGTCCCTCAGGCAATGAACCTGGCCTCAGCCACTTCCGTTTTTGCCTCGTTTTTGTTCTCAAACTCTAATCTGTCACTTTTGTGACTATCCCATCCGAATCTGAGGAGATAACCATCACTTGGAGAAGTACTTCAGGAGAACATTGACTACCATACTTTATCCAACCTAGCAGGCAAATCTTCTTGCAGGGCAGTTTTGTTGCAGTATGAGTTCTTGCACAGTGTTGTGGAAATAAAGATTGGAGTGAAACTTTTTTGCTGGACTGGTTGACTAATCCTGGCTGTTTGTAGCTACAACGTATCAAGTAGATATATGTCAGTCGTAACTTTTGTTTGGTCTTCAGCAAGTGGATAATTGAATTTGTAGTCCACTACATACACTACACACACCAGCTAAGAAAAACCTTGTAGGGACGCAGTATGGTGTTTCTTGGAGTTGTAAAAAGAGTGTTGAGTGGGTCGATTTTCATCGCAGTTGGGGCGGCCCGTTAGTTAGCAAATAACCCGAAGCGGATAGTGCATTTTCAAACCTTGCATGGAAAAGGTGAAAAATAACAAAGTGCCAGCCTTTAAAGCACTTGGCACCCGCTCGCTTAGTAGCTTCAACCGCCATTTTCCCTTTCTGAGCCGTGTAGGTGGAAACGGATTGTTTCATCACTTATGTTAAACATGTTTGATTGTTGTTTTTGACAAATTCATCTCGAATTATCTCAACCAGCGGTGACACTTGAGGGGTCTTCTCCACGCGACTTGCACATCTGAAGAAATCATCACTTGAATTTCTGTGCAGTATGTTCTGCTACCGGAAATCACACCTTTTTAGGCTCTTGGCCCTTCGTTAATCATTTGACTGAACACGCTGAGTACTGCCTTTACTTTTCTCTTTCTTTAACAATAACCAAACCTCAAACATCTTGAGCAGTCTACCTGCTGTTGTTCCTATTCAAACAAATATAGGTTAATAGCGGTTCGGATAGAAAACATGAATGAGATGAGCATCCAGTGCTTAGTGATTGTGTAAGCACTGCTGCTCATACCACAATCATTCATCCGGTAAATCATTTCGTTATAATACAAAATTTCTCTTACCCTCATGCTGTTTGTACTGTTTTATCCTCTACACCTCTTGACCTCTTGTGTTCCTTTTTTTCACTTCAAGAAAAGCCACAATGTAAGTAACCATCCTACTACCAGTTAATCCCATTTCCTTGGTCTCAGTACAGGCTAGCTTATCATTTTCCTAGTCACCAATTCTAAAACAGACGTCTTTATACTCTTACTACTTCACACTCAAAATAATAATAAAGATAATGGAGTTTTTTGTACCTTGTTTTGAATCAGAACTGTATAACAGCAGAACTAGGCATTGTTGGCGTTTTAGCGACCTATACACTAAAAATTTTGAGAATTCATCTTTTGTGTTCCCCGTTGAGCGACCTGCACAATGGGTAGATTCATTTGGGAAGGGAAACCTAATATTGCGTCGGTTTTATGCAACTTTGCCGGTTTTGTTTACTTCTGTGAGCTCCCACTATTCCAATTGAATGCAAAATGAGACTGATAATTTTGCAATTATCTCGGGTCTATTTAACGAGAAGAAATCGGGTTTCATCTACTTTGGTCATTTGGTTCATTTGTTTTACAGTTAATCCAGCCAGCTTCCTTCTTTTTTGATTTTAGCCGAGTTAAGAACGGGAGCGGTATTCGTGGATTGGTAATTCAAGACAGCATCAAGTCAAATTACGAGCAGGAATTTTCGATCTACCTCCGAAGACATGACAGCGGTCCAATTTCCACGTAAGTGTCTGTTTGATTGGTGGCATACTGAGCCATTCATGGCCAATCTCAAAGGAGTAAAGAGCACAAACTTTTGAATGGTGGTTGATGTTGACTGTTTGATATCAATCTTGAGGCTCTGGTCTCGAAGCCCATCGTGAGAGTTTCTCACCGTAGAAAAAATTTAACAGTTTTTTGCTTAACCTCAACGAATAAATGACCTTTATTCCTGGCATCCGTGCTCGAAAGAGGGATAAAGCTCTCTTTCGCAGAGCTTATGGCTATGGGTCGAATGAGACGTTAAAAAAGCATTGTAGTAGTTTGATAGGTGCAGATTTCTCTTTATTTCTACTCAATAACAGCCACATGGCTAGGTAATCAAGGAATAACCTTTGAACTTGTTCGCAGAAGTGGAAGCAGAGCAGTCACGAATTACACTAAAACGGTTTATTATTTTTTTTCTGGTCTACTTTGGTCCTGACCTGTGACAATCCTGAATTCAATGTGGTGTGTTTTAATGTCCACCACAACGGCAAAGATGTATAATAACGGTTAAGTAATCTATTTTCTTGACATACTGGATTTATTTGCTTTTTTGTCTTACCTGTAGCCAAGGTTTGTCCGTGGGTGACTTCGTGATAGTCAGCAGCGACAACGGTCGTCACGTGGGCCTCTGTCTGGCCTCCCTCACCGCCTTCTCTACGACCCTCAACACCCTGACCATCACCACCGACAGGTATGGAACTGTTCAGCATAGGCGCTTAAGGAACCTTGAAATCAAATTATGGTTTTTAGTTTTATAGCTTTTAGAAGGGCTAATACCATTCGGTAGTTTACGCAGCAGTAAGTGACAAGGGGTCTACTATTGCACACCACCTCATATACTGTGAGCCACTTCAGGCATCGTTAATCAAGACAGCGGGTTCGTACGAACAGTGCGTGGTAATTAGGTTTCCCGTAAGCGAAGACGTAAAAACAGAACCTGCAGGTATCTACACACCGAAAATACTTCAAACACATTGCATCCTATGATGGAATGCTTCTTGGTCAACAGTAAGAGATTTGAGTAGTACCAACTTTTCGAAGACAGCTTTTCGTACTTTCCTTAGTTATGACGCCGGCTCCAGCGATTCCCAGCCCACAGCACGTCAGCCAGGCACTTTTGTTCAGTAACACTCAGCGTGTGGAAAGCCTACTCCTAGACAATCGGCACACATCCTGTCGTACAGTTGCACTATGGACGAATATGTTCTTTGAAATTCAAAGCATAGGCATTTGGGGGTATTTGCGATTTTGAAAAGACAGCGGATGCTGGATTCCTAAGGCAGTTTTGGCGTACTGAAAAATCTTTCCATTCTGAAACTGGGATAAAGTTATAAATGTGTCATTCGACCATGTGGGTAATTAAATACATTTCTCACACCTTGAGCCTTTTCCGTTTCCCCTGTCGACTGAAAATGCGCCGTTGGCATCAATACTTTTGCTGCATAGACCTTTACCCTCCTGGATCATGCGATTTCGTCTGGACCGATATGTCTCCGACAAGACCACGCAAATCAACCTCTCCAACCTGATGAGATTGATGGAAAACTCGAAGCTGTGGTGAGTTGTTGTGAGGTCTCAGTCAGGGCTACGCCTACCCGCTACCTCGATGAATGATTCTTTTCTGCCCGTCTTTTTTGACTTAGCTCCCGACTAAGACAGTTGATAATTGATCGGACTTGTCCACGATTCACAAAGTCGTTGAAGAAAACGACTCTGCTGCAAAGTGAGTTGTTATAATCTTCAGTTTTTTGGATGTTTCATTAAATTTATGAGAAAAAAATGACTTGGATGAAGGGGCTATTTGCAGTTTCTGGTGAACAATTTGTGCAGAGATTGTTTTCATCTGAGCAGTTGATTCATTCCTTTCTCTAGTGGTCAATTTCGTCTCGAAATCGAGCTTAAAATTTAGGCCACTTTAACTGAAAATAAGCATCCACCTCCCCATTTTCTTCAGTACAAGTGACCTCCACGACCAGTCAATGCAGGTTATACGGTCATCAACAACTGCGCAGCTTGCAATTTCAGTTGCGTTACCTAACAGTAAAAAGGTGATTGAGATTTAAAATAAAATTCTCTGAATAACTTTGTCCACTTTGATGGAAAGTTGATAAACCCTTTGGATAGCGAAATTCGAATCTGACATTATTTTACAATGAAACTGGGTTCAATTTTTGAAGAAAGAGATGTTTTTTCCCCATTGGACCAGCAAACGAATTGTGGGGACAATGTCGCCCTCATTTAGACAACTGATATGTTCTCGGACAAAGTGGTGTGGCGGTGAAGAGGCTCCCATTTTGGTTGCGCATTAGCCAAACCCAAACAATGGACACAATAGTTAATAATTCACATCGAGTTGTAAAGAACCGAGATCGCAGAGAACTAATGTTGGTTTAATCCAGTAAGTCATCAGAAGAGAAGTAATCTACTGGCGTAAGGCAAATGCGGCGATGGCTGCAGTACGTTTGCCGTTTTCTCCATCTACCTCCCGTTTTTGGCTCTTGGGAAGAAAAGATCGGTGCGTAAATGATGCATTGCTGTTGTCGGGGTTGTACAAGTGGTTAAGGCTTTTTTGTGTGGGGAGTCAAGATTTTTATCGGTCGCGAGGCTAGCCTAGCTGGCCCTCTTATTACTAAAAAGATTTTCTTCAAAACAAGCACGTATTACAACGCTCTTAGTGACCACGGCGATATTCCAGTCTTACGCGGATGTATGTCCACGCTTTCGCTACGCAAGTCTGTATTGAATTAAACATGTTTATGTCCAACCTTTTCATTTATTAATTAAGAATGGCATCAACGTACTTAATATACTTTGTATCTACTTTTTGCACACTTGGGGAAAATTGTAAGAGCTAATTTTTGTAGTATTCTGGTGTAACATTTCTATCCCTCCAAATGCAGGATGCGTTTTTTTTCCTTAACTTGTACCCTTAAGAGCACGTTTATCACGGATTTGTACTCTTGCTCGTTTCTTGAAAAGTAGGCTAGATGGTGGCGATTTCATGCAGGAAACTAGGCAAATACTGGTGAAGATGTTTGATGCACACAATTAACTTCCCTTCTAATCCTTCCTCGCTTTCCTACTTCCCAAATCACCGCAAAGGCGCTAATGATGCTGGAACAGAAGCCTTATTAAGTTTTCGCACCAAGTCACTAGTTGGTAATCCCTCCTTCAGTTCTCGCTCAGCACAAATTACTAAGGAGATTAAAACCACTTCTAAGAAAATAAAATGCCTTCTAATGGCCAAACACTGGATTCATTGATGGTTCAAGCTTCTGTCCGCGCCATGTTGTTTTGTTTCCTCTCTACAGTGGAACGAGGTATCCAAGACGGTAAAAGTCAGTTAGTACTTGTGCAAACCAACTGCAAGGCGCCTAGTTACAATAATTGTTCAGCTTTTCGCATCTAGAAGTTCAAAGTATGTTTTGTCAACTTTCCGTAAATATTCGCAATCTTTTCTGCATATTCCTTGTCAGTTTTTCGGTGCCACTACCATTTATGGCTTTCCCAGGTAGCATGCGATCGTGTCTGTTGGAAACGACGCTATTGTTTGCATTTTGTAGAAGGTTGATGTAGGGTGTAAATCCGCATACTTTATCCACTGTGACATGGCATTTAACCTCCATACAGGGCATGCTTTTTACATTTGCTATCTACTAACTTGTTGTTGAGATTGCGGAATAGTTTATTTATATTCTGCGAAATTCCTTCCCCCTGCATTTATGGGAAACATTTGAATGTCCGTAATTTTCGTATCCTGAACTTAACATTCAAATTTCTATGGTTACTATCAGTGGATTGTGGTTTGCTGAAAAGCTACTGCTGTGCTATTTTTTAGAAGGGAGTGCCTGAATCCACAAAAAATTTAGTTCTTTCAGGAATTCGTGACAGCTTCACCAGGCAAGATTCCCACTAGTTTTTATTTTTATTACTTTCTGATTCAACAGTTCAATTAAAAAACTGCTCTAATTTCGTTCTTTTATAATTATTACTATTTTGTGCTATTCCTTCAGTTCGAAAGCTTTTGCGACCTCTGAATATTCACCAACGTTGTGCCATTCTCTCCGTCCTCATGTCCAAGGACTACACCCTCATCGAGGGATTTCCAGGCTCAGGTGAGATAAATCTGATAATTCTTCTCGTCTTGCCTCGGATTTGGACTTATTTCATATCATTTCTACCCGTTGGAATTTTTCCCCATGATGGAATGATTGCTTCTCTGTGGTTACAAGTGTCTTCTTAAATGGGAATTTGTGAACTTTCTTTATTTATCCATAATTTTGCTTGGTATTAGCTTTGCACTTGTTTTTGTTCTTATTTTTAAGGTGGTGTCATTGATATCCTTTACATTTCGTTCTTTTTCTAGTCTTTCTTCAAAGTGTTTTTTTATTTGAATTTCATGGTGACTTCTTCATCAGAGTCGTTATAGACTAAAATTGATGTCAGACTCCTCTCTCTCTGCCAAAAGGATATTTTCGTGTTGGAAACTAGTGGAGTTTAGTGTTGCGTGACGAAAATAGATGTAACTCTTTGGTCATGATGAGTCAACGAATAAATAAATAGATAAATTCCTTTTTGATAAAATGCACTTGTCGGTTCCGTTACTTACTTCATATGCGGTCAGACAACCGTTTATTGCTCATCTCATTAAAACTGAGAAGCGTCAGTCGGAGAAATATCACCTTATTAATGCACACCACCCATCACATCTGTCCCATTTCTAAAGAGCAAATATTCCCATGTCAGGGAAGAAATGACCAAACTGATTGTCTTTAAATCCTATTCCCATGTGCTGATGCATCACATCTGGCAACCAGTTGATCAGCTTCCACGACGACTATCAATTTATGCGCTTGTGAATGGTTTTTTTTTCATTCCTCAATTTAAATATGTCTAAAAGATGTCCTCACCACGCTACTTTTGAATTGTTTAAACCAACATGAACACATACTTCCCCATTTTTGTCATCACTAAAGAGTCCTTCTCGACATGTCTCGTATATCTTGTAGTGATTCATTACCGGAATCAATGTATTTATCCAAACTCATTATGGGCGGTGCGTTCAGCCGCCGGATACCACAAGCGAAGCTTCTGTTTTACCTTTGGGATCCCTTTAAACGCCGTTTTGAAAGCAGAAGAGCTGGAACCACATCCGTAAAATTCAACCGATGTTTGATGATACGACAATGAGCGCAAAATAAACAGAAATCGGCAGAGAACGGGAAACAGCGTAGAGCATCGAAAGACTAACTCACACCTATTTTTGCTTTATAATAGATATGTATGAATAATGACATGAGGTTTATACTTCTCTACAGGTTGCAACCAACTACACTCGTAGCCTCAAACTTTTTTCGTTATCTGATAAATTTGTTATATTTTTGATCTCCTTGGAATATGGGTAGTAGAAGTGTTATTTTTTGAATCGCCAATCATTGTATTACCCTCCATGATCCACAACCAGGTGCACGTTTTTTTTTTCAAATTTTACTCCATAGAATGTAGCAAATTGTTTGCAAAGATACTAAAAAAACTCGTCAACAGGTGGTTTTTGCTTAGCTATAACCCTTGTGGGAATGTAGCAAATGATATGATCATCATGTGGCATGACTTCGTGTCTTCGTAGGTGACTCCTGCCTGACCTGCGCGCATTACAGTTATTTTTTCATGGGAGCATGGAATTTGAAAGAATTCCCCTTTTTTCCTGCAATAATGGTATTTTATATTAAAAACCCGAAAATTTGTACTGTTTATGATAAATTGATGGTGCAATTTCGTGATACAGGGGTGTGAAATACGAAAATAGTCCATTTATGTCTCATTCGTGGAGTAGACGTCATTTCTAAAACCTTTCACTATTCCACTGCCTTCTGTACGGGATTCATTCGGAAATTGCTACTTGGTATGGAATAACGGCTGACTAAAGAATTCCTGCCTGGATACCTATCAAGTGCGTACAAATGTTTACGTGCACTACATGGATGCATATCAGTCCATGTTGGCATTTCATGTTTTTCTCTACACCTTTTGCTGCTACTTTGAGATCCCACCTTTTTTTGCTTCACGACCTCGGTTCTAAAGATGAACTAGAAGCTTCGCGCTATATTTGTAGCATCGCATTCGGATAGAGGCACGGTATCTTGCGATGGTAGAATGTGCTGACTGTAGATGGTTCAAGTACGTAATTTAATTTTGGTGATGAATCTCCTACAGCTGGAGGAGTCACTTGGAGACCTTTCAGCCTTTATAATAATGACGAATTGCCTGTCATCTTTAGTTAAAATGGATTAGAGATTAGTGTGTCAGGAGCTTTCATTCTTGATTAACGTGAGTGGCGAGGCTATTGTTCTGTGCGAACATCAACTGAGGAAGGAAAATCGTAGTGGAAGCTACCTATCAGGAGACAGCTTCAAGCATTCAATTTGTCCATTACTTCAAACTTGACTAAATCTCCTTTTTTTACTGGCTAATCAAGGGATAGGAGTACCAAGTTATGATCGGGTGTTGTTAAGTGTTCACCTTTTAAAAGGAGGCTCGCTTGTTTGTGCCACTTATTCAAGTCTATGCTTTATGTTCTAATAATCCCAATTGTACTTTTTGCTAATTCTAGATGTGATTTTATGAATGATTTACACGCATTCTTTTTGTGAGCATTTGGGTTCAAATTTTAAAATTTTTCATTGTTCTTTTGTAGTTGTACAATTATGATCTGGGGTTTTATTCGTACATAATTTAAAATCATTTTTTGTTTAAAAATTTGGAATCATGCATAAAATAGCCAAAGTGGCTCGCCAAGCTATTTTTCGTGCTGTCAAGGGGTGAATTGTGACGAATACGTGGTTTCGCTAACGAATAACTAAGACGACTCGAGCGTTTTCCATGAATTATTAATACGAATGTGCCAGAGTGGAGTAGCCAGTTGGGAAACGCCAATCTGATCAGGCGAAGAGGGTGGATGAGTTGGCATTCTAACTTTTGCCACTGTCGAATCTTCAGAAGCTCCTGCGCAGTAGCTGGGCGGGGTTCAGTTCAACACACTTTTGCACAATTTGATGGATATAAGTGACCCCTATGCAGTTTGGCGTTTCCGCTTTAAACATGGCAGGAAGAGTAATAAAATTATTATAATTAGTCTGTGTGTTGATGAGTGTGGGTCCTGTCGAGCTCCCGATCAGAGCAATTATGAGGCAAAGATTCCAACATTGATGTCTTTATTTGCAGACGAGTAGGAGTAAGCAGGGGGTACAGCTCGTGCATGTGGCTCCCAGCTGGGTGATGGAGCCACAGGGTAGTTCCATTCTTGTGTATTTTCAGTACTTAATTAATCTTAACTTCATGGTTGCTATTATCATATTTCAAGCCTATCTATATGTGATTGTAGCCATTACTAAGAAATGAATTAGAATTAACCACGAAGAGGAAAACCTACAGAAGTTCGAATCAGGAACGTTTTCTTACATCGCGGGTATCCCTACCAGGGCTGATATGTCTCTAGTCTTGCATGGACCCAATTCAAAAGCTTGGCATCAATTGGAACGGTAGGACTAGCTCTAGCTCGAAGCAGGACAACATTTCCAGCAAGAGTAGGTCATGATCGACGAACAACCAGTTAATGCGCAATGTTGACGTCTCACGAGGTGCAACAACCAATCAAATAATACTAAAATATTCCGTGAGTGGGTGGATCAAATGAAGGAGGGATAAGGGAGGTTAAAAAATGGAAAAAGCTATTTTTTGCAATCGCCTTCTCAGGATATCAGCATCACGGATTTTGTTTTACTTTATTTGTAGCAGGAATGTGTGTTTTGCGCACTAGGTGATTACAGCAAGAGACGAAATTGATGGCTGATTGTCTGACAGATAAGAGAATAGTGGAGATCGGGTTGATCAAAAGTAATGGAAATGTGTTAAAATATTAAAGGTATTTCACAGTTTCAAATACAGTAAACAGAAGTCTCCTTTTGAGTTATTTTCGACGGTATGGCTTCGTATTTACCCAAGTTTTAGAATGAGTAAATACAAATTCAAAATCTCTTTCTTCAATACTTGGTGCTGAACCAAAAATCCACGATTTATGTGGGGAAAACGCAGGCCTTTGAGGGTCCGGTTTTCACTTTTTTACTCATTCCCTATTATTATTTCCCATTCCAGGAAAAACGGAGACACTAGCCGTCCTCCTGCGTTGTCTTGCAGTGCTAGGAAAGAAGACTTTGCTCATCTCTCACACCCACTCGCCGTGGACAATGTTCTTTTGAGGCTTCTCAAGGTAACGCCTGCACTTCATTCTGTCACACTGCTCCTATTTCTTACAAGTTGATGAGTTCTGGAATGCATATAGAAGCCTAGCTAACGCGACTGAGATAGTCGTGTATTTTAAAAGTCATTGCCTATGTCGAATTTCACTGCTACTAGCTTAAGGCGTTATTTGAGGGTTTGGGATTTCCTCTGGTGGTCTCCATTTTCTGGGTGCTATCTAAGGTTATTCCAAAGCGTATGCGCCTTCCTCTTTTTAAGAGGCTTAACCTAAATGCAAAACCCACTTTATGAAATACAGTTTTATAGCAGTCCTTTCAAAATTTCTCCTGGTTTTATTCTCTTCATAATATCACAGTTCTTTGTGATTTGTAAAGACATGGAAAAGTTCCCATATCGTTTTCATTGTGTTCACACTTAGAAATCTGTGATTTGGGTAGTTGTCGTAACATTTACTATCTCTATTAGCTTCTTTCATATCATAACCGGATTGCAGTCATGTTGAAGGTTCTGCAAATCCTGTTAAAAAGTAATAAATTGAAAGTGAAAAACACTGAAAAAATGGTGTTACTAAGGTAATGAAGCATTCGGGTTGAGATGATAATTTTTCTCTAAGACCCTGATGGCAAATGTGTTAAGAACATTGTTTTTTTCAGGATTCAGAAATCAAATTTGTTCGTCTGGGAGCCTACGAGAAGGTCAATCCACTTCTACATTCCCACAATCTTGAAAGCCAACTTTCAGAGGAAATTTCAAAAGCCTCCATCAAAGCAGATTTGAATAAGGCTACTGCTGAATGCTCACGTCTCGTCAAATTCATCGACGAAGTCATGGCCAAAGCGGTAAATTCGTATTCTCTCCAAATCCGCGAAGTGTTTTGCCGAACCTTAAACTGATTTGTTGACCTTTGCTTTCAGGCTATAGTTGGTTGCACGGCGCTAGCTGCAGCGGGTCACGAGGCCTTGGAAAGGTGTCAATTTGATGTGGTCGTGGTGGACGAGGCAACACAACTCCTTCTACCCACAACTCTGGGTGGACTGCTTAAATTGAATGCCAATTCGGGACGGTTTATCCTTGCAGGAGATGCCAATCAGTTACCTCCATTAGTCCACTCCAACGCCGCTAGGTATGGTTGTACCGTCTACTAAATGAATATCAGTTGCAGTGCTCCAGTCAAATTCGAAAGTGTAGACTGGCAAGGCGGATTATGAGGGTGGATGGTGGAAATAAGATTAAGATATCTAATACGGTAACAAAAAGTGGTATTATTATATCTACACAAATTTTTTGGGCTCCTAGCTCCACAGGCAATTTTCCAGTCTTTCCTAATGTTAAAAAACTTTCGAAACAAACGGATATCTGCTTGCTTAACTACATATCTTCTGGTAAGCATTACTTCTTCACTTTTCTCTGCATGCATTTAGAGAAAGCGGATTTGACACTAGTCTCTTTGCCCTTCTGTCTCCGATTGCGCAACACTACGCGGACACTCAGGCGCCAGAGGAGGTGGATGCAATGGGCAGTTGTCTTGTGCAACTGAGGGCGCAGTATCGAATGAACTCCCAGATTCTACATTTAGCAAATACCCTATTTTATGATGGCCGAATGCAATGTGCCTCAGATGAAGTGGCCAACCGGACATTAAAGCTACTGAAGGTTGTTGATCCGGTAAATTTCTGCAGCTGAATTATCTTAATGGTCTCTACTCAAAGTTATCAGTAACCGTAGTTTTTTGGCAAAACACTGAATTCTGACAAAAGCGAATGTAAATATTTCCCTACCTTTAATCTTTGGTTTGCTTTACCCCAATTTTAGCCGAAGGGCTGGCTCACTCGGGTTCTTTCACCGGATCTTGCCGACTCCGTCATACTTCTGGATACTCAGGGTGTGAGTCATCGTGACTTTGAACCTCCCCTTTTCCTATTCAATTTTATTTGCTTGTTAATGTGAAATTAGACATTAAATTAATATGTTGTCATCAGAATTGGCAGGCTTTACTGCGCCTTAATTACGGTTGAAAAAGTTGTTTTATGAAGGTGGCAATTTCAAATCATTACTAGTGTCTCGTAGACAAAATACCGCGGTAGAGTTTTGTCACAATGGATGGCCTCCTTGGATGTCAACAGCATTTACATCTTCATTTATATTGTCTTATTTTGTTTTAGATTTGTAACCTTGCTGCCTCCCCCTTCGACGCCAATGTGAACTATCGAGAAATTGAGATTGTAAAGGAAGTATTTACGAATTTGACTCAGGTAAGTTTACTCTTCTTGCTAATCGCCCTGAACTGATCATAATCTAAGGTAAAAAAAATACCGATTGGCACCGGAGAATAGTGGTTTCAAACGTAATTTTTTGTCCTTCTCTTTCATAATCTTCTCTCTGAAGCGAGGCGTGGAGGCGGATGAAATTGGAGTGATAGCCCCTTATCGCGCGCAGGTTGATGCCTTGCGTCAGTGTCTCCACGGCAAAAGTAGTATCAATGGCGATGGTGGCAGTGATCGTTGCTGCATTGGGTTGGTGGAAGTGAGCACCGCTGACCAGTTTCAGGGTCGTGATAAGTCTCTCATCATCGTCTCCTTCGTTGACTGCCTCCAATCCCGGTCCCAGCACGTGAGTCCGACCTTTTTTAACGTCTGTGTATTGCTCATTACTGGCACTCTTGCCACTTGGATGTAATTTGAAACTTAACAAGGAAGCTAAAATGTTCGTCATTTCATGAATTTTAATCAACGTGTGCATTTAAAACTTTTTCGATGACTCCCTGCACCAAAACTGTAGATACCACTGGCCACCTTAGTAATAAATTGCTTTTGCTTTATAGCATTAAAATCAAGTTTTAAAGACACCATTTCTCTCCTATGCAAGACGAGTCTACCCGTCCGTTTTTTCTCACCGCAAGTGTTTCAATTAAACCACCTAAAGTGCAGCTGTGGTCTTTTTTGGTGATGGCTCATTTTCAAGAACCTAATTGTCTCTTGAAATAGCCAGTTCCAAACTAATCAAACACTTCAAACTACCCACTGTGTGATTCATTCGAAATATAGAATGATCATTGAAGAAGCATTAATGTGTGATAATATATTTTTAACGGTCGCAGGATTTATAATGCCGTACAGTAACCCTAATACACCAATATTTTGAAATCCCTCGGCACAGTTCATAAGTCATTTTAGGATAAAATCCATTGACTGAAATAAGTTGTCAATTTTGTCAATTTATCTTTTGTGCAATCGAATTGGCTTGAATGATTTCCTAAGCCTTAAACCTTTCTGTTTATAAACTGAATGGTTTGAGACTCAATCGCTTTCATCTTCTTCTCCAGTTCAGGTATTTTACGTAGCTGTCATTTTAAAGCGCTGAAAGCACTCTTGGTTCCTGAACTCAATGTCTTCCATTATTGAAGTGGTTCATACAATAGCTCATGTCACTCCTCGCTACTTTCGTCAAACTTCGTCTGCTACTTACTTGCCTGAATTTCTACCTTTCTTCTTAGGATATTGATAAAAGACGATCTTTCTCCTCCCTTTTGAATGAACGACCACGTCTGAATGTCGCTCTGACCCGAGCCAAGCAAAAGCTAATTCTCATTGGTTGTGGCGGCAACCATTCAAGGTCACACGAGGTCATGCAGCAAACACCCACTGTCCTGGAGCAAATGCTCACTGTTCTCCGTCAGATGTCTGCCGTTGTGCCTATCTCCCCTACTCATGCATTATGCTGACCCGGTAGTTGCCATTTTATATGTCAATTTTGTACTACAGGAACCTATTTTTTGTGTTTCTTTTTTAAAAAAAAGTGCGTTTTTTGTAAGCGTTTTTTCCCATTGGTATGGAAAGATGAATAATAGAAATTTATCAAGAATAATTGCACGAGAGTGATTACTTTCATTTATGTTTATCGGTTCCTGTATTTATGGAGAAGGAAAACATAGCTTGGAACTGTTTAATGAGATTACAACAGTACTTCTGTAATTGTTTTTGTTTAATTAGTGGATCTAGGTAAAATATTAGACAGCCTAGAAATCCCCGCCATTTCTTTTGGAGCTTGTGGACATTTATTAAGTGCAATCGTGTAATGCATGGATTGTAATACGTAGGTGGATGCGCCTCACTCCATCTTTTGAACTACTTTATTCTTATTTGGGTCTGCGATGTTACGAAGTGGTGAGTGTGATTTGATTTATTGGGTTCAAGAGTCGT
>NW_020170396.1:209542-240234 GCF_000524195.1 Echinococcus granulosus
GAAAGCTTCTCCCACAGTTGGTATGACACTTGATGAAATTGCCAGAATTCATGTTTGGCATGAGTGATGGGAACAAGTCGCTCACACCCACATCGTACGAGAAGTGGAAGTAGCGGTGGAAACTATTAAGCGAGTGAGTGCCGAATACAGTGTGTTGACTAAAGCTAACAATAAGTCTCTTCACTTCTTTTCGTACGGTATTTAAGATTGTTTTCCGACTGATCCGCGATAAAAATGGCTTTTGTGTGAATTGGAGCGTTGAAGCGGCCGAACACACCAAATTATAGGCTGTCTCCAAACGACCCACCACCAGTCCCCCTCTTCCAAGGTATCGCATTACCCCAGTCAACCATAATTTATGTGAAGGTCAAATAACGGTTACATCTGGGACTTCCCCACTCGGCACAACTCCTTGGTGTGCAAACGATTTTCATTTTTCTGCCATTGACATTAGGCAGTCGTTTAATTGCATGGAAAATGTCAAAAGAAAAAGGGCGGCTGCTAGAATTCGATTCATTCATGAATCACGGAGGCAAAGCTTTGTGGAGAGTGAAATTGGTGGTTATCACTTGGGATAGTGACTAGCTTGGTGTAGTTGGTACATCCTTGCTTGGTATGAGACACTGAGCAGGAGCATGGCCCTTAAGAATGGTCGAAGATTAGCCATTAATTAAAACGTCTAGAAAGTTAAACAGGCACGTCTTTCCGGTTTCACAGCCCTTCCCGCCGACCCACTTCACCATAACCTGATGAATGATAGCTGATCTCCTCTTGGATTTTTATTATCTGCCTCAGATGAGGTATGAGTAGGTGCAGAAAAGGGCGATATCTTGGCTACAAAATTAGGAGTCAACAAAGTTTCGCATTCTCTGCTTACCTTCTCCTGAGGACTTCGATTCTTCGCGTTTTCACCTAGACAGCTACGTCATCAAGGGGGAACTTCAGTTCAGCAAGAAGGGGATTTTCTAAAGAGTTATTTCTATAGTGTAAAATTTGGTTTACTTAAATGGTGGATATATAACAGTACATCGGCACCTTACAAAATAGGCATTGCCATTGCATTTTTAAAATGACAGGTTATTAGTTTTATTGCTAAATAAAATTGCAAACAAAAGGTACTGTACAAGCAAGTATAAGAAACAGCATCATTCATAATATAAAGTCAGTCCTGTACAAAGTGGTGTCGCCATCCTATCTGCCACTTCTCTGCTGTTGCTGCTGCTGTCCAGGAGTTGGAAAGACGATCGTGGTTTGGTAGTAGTGAGTCGTCGCTGCCTGCGGAGCAAGGGTTGCACCGGGAGCAGTGGAGACGACGGTAACAGAGGAGGTGGGTGGCTGCTTGGTGGTTGTGGAGGCGGCATATTTCTCTATCAACTCCTGGTGTTTTCGGTGTGCACAGACGCAGATAATGCAGGTGCAGAGAGCACCCACCGCTACGACCAAGCAACAGGCCAGCGGCACCAGTAACGGGTTGTGTGCTGCACAAGGAAGGAGCGAACCGAATAATTTGGAAGAGCAAGGCCTTATCTAACAGGGATTTGTCACATTCGGAAGGAGTCGGTGAGTCAAAATCCTGCTTACAGAAAAGCTACCTAATGTTGAAATTCTTTCAAGTTCCAATTTAATATAATGAGCAAGTTCCCCATATAGAGACCGAGTAGAGATCAAGAAATGTCCAATTTGAAGGCACTTTATTTCAAATATTTTATTAACAATAAAGGCCCATTTTCTAAGACAATCCATGCAGTAAAACAAATGGATGGGTTCTTTTTCTTTAGGTAAATTTTGCATTTTTGAGAAATACCTAGATTTCAGAAGAAGTATAGATGACGCAGGAGATGTTAAAGAGGTAGACAAACTCACGAATCTCATCATCTTTGACTAAGACCGTCTCCACGTTAATCTCCGCGACCCCATGAAGAATGGTATGCCAATAATGGTCCTGAGACTCTGCACCAACCATGAGAGCAAATGAAGGCAAATGGTGGAATTGTGTGGTGATGTTCGTGGAGGCGTTTTCACGGATGGCCGTTGCTATGCTGTGTGCAAAGCGCTGTACAAAAACAAATTCTCGTCCATCCTCGGCTTTGCGGATTCTTTCGTCTGTTGAGCTTAGAGTTACCTGGAAAGAGAGGCGAAAAAACGATAATGGATCCGAAGACCACCAAGTGACGAGGTTGTTGATAAGATCTCCCGGCCGCAACACTTTAGTTTCTGTTCTGGTAAACAACCAAAATCTTTCATCGTGGTGGGGTGGAAGAAGGCGTTCCAAACTACCTGATTGCCTTGCACTTTGACTCAAAACAAATAGTTGGACAAGTTTTTAGTTTTAAAGAAAATTAGCAAGTTTCAAGGTTGGGCTTTGATGCTTTACTTGGAAGACTTATTTGTAAAAACTGCATAAAATGTACCCAGAAGGCGAGTTTTGTCTTACGAGAGGATCATTCGATGCATGAAGGTGGTATTAATGTTTAGGATGCTCTCGGTATATCTCACCGTAACGAGATGCATTAAAGGCGGCTCATTGTTTCACTTTAACGTGCTCTCCACTATTTCCTGCTTAGTTTGCACACTTGTGCTACAAAAAGTCAGCTTAACATGACGAATTTTCTCTATCCTATTTTACAAACCGTGCTCTCTGCGATTCCAAAGGTGGAACAGAAGCCTCTCGTCAACCTTGTAGTTAACTACCCGGTGAAGTGTAGTAGCAGAATGCGACAGACAGAAATGATTTGGAACAGCTCATTCGAGCATCACGATAAATGCATCACATTGAAGAAATTACTCAAATCATTGGTAATAATAAGGAAATAAGTGTAATGCCTTTGACGCATTTACCTAAGATTAAGAGGCTAAGAACAACATGAGTGGTGAAACAGGTTCCTCATACCTACATCATACGAGAAGGAAAAATCGTGGTAGAAGCTATTAAACGAATGGATGCCAGATGAGATGCATTAACTATGGATAACGATAAGCCTTGAAGGCTATAATTTTCCTTTTCACTTCTTATACGTACGAATTTGCGATTGTTCGCTTACTGACTGACTTGTAGTGAGGAGTGTCTTTTCCGTTTATTCCGAAGCGAGGTGAGCAAACATACCAAACCACTGATTATTCCCAAACGGCATTTGTGGTAGACTGCAGCCGCTGTTGTGTGCGGTGAATCGCCCACAAATTAGAGATCCAAGGTGGTTGTGGTTGAAATTCACCTACTTGTTACAAATATCTTAGCTTTTAGGTGTGCAGGAAAGCTTCTTCATCCTAACCATTTGGGACTTGTCACTCGGTCATTCTGGTAGTTGATCTATTTCCCTTCTTTCAAGACTTCATGCAGTATAAAAGGCTATTTTATAAGAATACATGGAAGTTTGGATGGGATGATGTTATGTGATATGATGCGATGGGAGATAGCGCCTCATGGTATTGCTCCATGCGGTGATGGGCGCATTCTCTTGGCATTAGCACTGGATGGCCACCTGACCATAAGAGAAACAGGAAAAGCCTTTGGTAACAAAAGTGTGATGGAAAAAGGAGTGACTAGGGCTAGTTTTCCTTCATAACTTCTGGAGTCAAAGCACAGCTAAGTGGAATTCGCAGGTCGGTCGCGCCTTGTTAGGATGTGAAGATAGATTGTTTTCGTGGCGAATGAAAAGAGCAAAACAATTGGGGAGTTTTATATAGGTATTTAAATCTTATAACGAAAACTGCACCAACTTATTTGATAGGATTATAATAACTTAACGAATTGCAAACCTTATATTTTGCCAATTTGTATGGTTGATTGTGCCTACTGCTGTTGATTAGGTGGATTAGTACCGTATGAGGAGTATGCAAAAAAAGTGTTTTTAGTGATAAAAATGTGCTACGCTTCACCATGCCTGGTATTCTGTATATGTTTCAATCTGATGTTGATCTGAACATACATCGAGTTTCCCTAAGCCTCCTTTACTTACAGTGAAACGAACAAATTGACATGATTTGACTCTCCCAGAATGATTTCCTATGCATTTTCCTTGAAAAAATATTTTATAACCAAAAAAGACCTAGACTGAGGAATGATAAGCTTATGGCCTCTGCTAACTGTAAAATTCCAATTCATTCGGCTGAGTGGTACTTACTTTTGTATAAGTAGATAGTTGCTCGAGTTAATTATTCAGGAAACAAAATGAGGTCGCTGATGTCCCCCACCAAATCGCTAAGAATGTTAATGAAGTTTTTTTTTTCAACATTTCACTAAATCCAAGGTGCTGGGTGACATTTTTCCTGACACAACCACAAAGCACTTTCTAAGAGTTATTTGTTATATTTTTTAATTCAAATGGAAAACTATGCATAAGATGACCCATCATTGTTCCTAAAAACCAATAAGTTTTGGTCTTAGATTTGATCAGTCCTATACACCCTTAACCCCTAATGGTTCTTTGTACTACACTTAATGATTAAATGAGTTTAATTATGTTCACTCGATCCTGATAAGGGGTAGGCTGCTCCGGGCAAACAACTATTTTCGAAACTGTTTCTGAAATTACTATCAAGGGCTATATTTCGGAGTTGTGGCATGTATAAAATACACTTAAAGGATATCTTAGTAGGGTAGTTTTTGGTAAACATTCAGAAAGGTGGCAAGTGTAAGCATTATCCATTATGTATGTGACACCTAATTCCACAAATCCAAATTTTATTTGGATTCCATTAACGCCCATTATTTTACCTTAATGCTGCACCTTATCAGTTATAAGTAAAGCGATTATCATCACTAACATTAACTACCCTATTAGTGGGACTTTGACAGAATGATGTCATACAATAATCCTAAACACTTCCATAAACCTCTTCAAAATCCATCACTGACGGCTGGAAACGTCTCAAACATGACGACTAACCTCAATGTAAGCGAGGTCAGATGGATAATCCAACTGCCTTCCAGCCAGACCGCAACTCATGCCCAGAAGTCCGCCCTCATTGGTCGCTGCGCGAGTCTGTTCCACTGCTGGCAGTGCCCTCACCGCATTACAAAAGTCTTCCACGGTGACTCCGTAGGGCAATCGAGAACGTGACACAACCACCGCCAACCTCGCGCATTGATTGGTTAGTCGAACGGATGCTGGCCGACATCCGGGCAACGCCGGTGGTAGTCCTGGCGGAGTTGGCGACACAGCTGAGATCTCGGCCAAGCTTGCATTGACACAACGAGCGCGCGCGTAGCACGGTGGAGTAAGGCATAGGGGAGGCGACGGCGCAGTACTCAGCAGATGACATTCTTCACCTTCTTTACACGCGAAAGGATCGTTCTCTCTGCTGGCAGTCAGGCAGGTCCAGTAGCCACAGAATTCCTGAATATGGACACCCAAAAAATATCCAATTTTGATGAATAATGACAAGTTTTAAGAAGTAAAACTCACCCTTTTGCAGACAATATTGCCCTCAACGCACTCACAAGTGGCACAGTAAGAGGCCCACTTCTCACCATGGTCATAGATTCGGTGATTGAATCGACAGGATGGGGGTTTGGGCGCTATTGGGGCAATCACCTCCTCGCAATGACGTCCGCTGCGGCCTTCAGGACAGATGCACTCATAGGTGCCGATCCTGTCAACACAACGCGCTCCGTAAGCGCATGGATGGTCTACGCATTCGTCAATGTCTGTGAATTTGGAGGAAAGTTAGGAAAGGGTTGGAATAAAAAATGCTGATTGCTGGTTAAAACATTAGACCACTCAAGATGTTAATAACATGCGTTTTATCCATCTCAGCCCCACGATTGTGCCGTTGTTTTGATTTTCAAGTAAAACGTCGAACACATTTTTGTCTTAAGGGGAGAAGAGCATCCAGAACGTTGATGTTCGGTATGAGGGACTCAAATTAGATTGGGTCTTTCAAATAGAAATTAAGCTAATGAACCAGGTTGGTTAAAAACTTTCAGTCGCTAGGTCAATCGCAAATAAGGCCTATACTTTTCCCCAATGAGGCAAAAAATGTGGCGCATACGTACTGGGTTGCCACCGCGACTTCCCAAATGGTGGTTTATTTCCAAAGTCACGTTAGTCTCGAGGTCTTATATCAGAGAAGTAATGAACACACTGATAGTCTTTAAAAGCTGTCATCGTCTGCTAATACACAGCATTTGACGTCTATTTGCTCACCTTCCACCTCGACTTTATCAGTTTATCTGTTCGTAAACGGTTCGCTCCATCACTGAAATTAAACGTGACTAAAAGATGTTTTGATAATTTTGAAATGCATTAAGCAGTGTTGACACGTAATTCCTCATTATTATCAAGAATAAATGGTCTTCATAGCCATGATTTGTAAACTTTCAAGTGATCCATCACCAGCATTATTGTATATCTTCAAATCATTTATGGTGCTACATTCTGTTAGCCTGTATCGTAGAAAGCATCTATAAAACACGTTTACCAAGAGGCTTCAAATCATCTTTGAGATCAAGTTATGCTTAATTTGTAAGGAAGATCTAACTAAATTACAACTATCAGATTCAAAAATATTTTGTGACATGTAGTTTTAGAATTGGAAAAAATGGTTGGGAGCACAATTAAAAGTGCTTACAAAAGTACAGTTTTCAAGAGGTCATTGCGCCGAGTTACATTAAAAGCCGCACACTTTTTTGCCTCACGGTGTATTCTGGACCATGAGCCCAGTCTCATTTCAATTCTCAAGGTCCTAAGTCTTTGAAGGCGTTTAGGATTCGTCCTTAACTTTACCACACTCAGATAAGTCATTTAGAAACAATCCACAATTTTTACGTTCACTTTTTTTTAACGTATGCCAATCCCTTCAAATAAATCATGAAAACTTTCCCATTACTTGCACACACAACATCTTGTGTCCAAGGCGCAAGAGAAAACGCCATGAAAATCAGATTTTGGCAAAGTTTTGAATGAGCAAGTTAGACTTACTATGCCGACAATCCACGCCCATGAATCCCTCAGCGCAGATACACTCAAAGCCATTGACAAGATCCCGACACTCGCCTCCATTCTGACTGCAAATTAAAAAGAAATGAAAAATGGAACATTTTGGGTTCAAAGAATCTCTATGTGAGTTCATAGGAATAGTGCCCGTCATGGAAACTTGATTAATTGTCTTTAGATGAGCGGATTAGTGTGTAATCGTTTTGTTCCTGTAGAGTTGAAAAGTTATGCGGTTATGAATGGCTAAATAGAAGGAATTGCATGAAGTTCTGGTCAAAACATCGCTTCCCTCTAGTGATGCAGTAATGTTAAATAACAACAATTTTATCACCTTCGTGCATACAATTGAATTCGAACTTCACCCTGTGCATTGCTCTTTGATACTTGAATTTGTAATACTTTTAACAGTTCTTTAGACCCCTAACCATTCCTCCACTTTTCTAGTTAAATGATGGGTACGTAAAATTAAATAAGATAACCAGCCTAAGAGTGAGCCTATCCTCAAGATTCACACAAGCGATGTACCACTGAATACGAATTTTTAAATAACCTCACAAGTTGATATTTTTTTTCGAGTTTTGTTTGTGATAGTCCTGAGACTGGTTATACATTCATGAGGGTCAGTCATCATCATTGCTACCAGGATTACACACTATGGCCAGCAATAATCACATTTGTTAACAAAACTAAGGGTATGTCTTAGTAAAATATACCTTACCAAGGATTATTGCGACACTCATCGATGTCCTCTTCACATCGACCTCCAGCAAATCCCGGTGGGCAGAGACAGTAAATGCCTTCGCCAACATTGATGCATGTACCTCCATTCCTGCAAAAATTACCATTTTCGCAGGCTTGATATTCTAATGACCCTAGAGGTTTGAAAGTTTTCGGTTAAAAGAGACCTTATTTTGCCATGTAAAATGCTGTATAAAGAGATGGGATGAGCAGTGCGGAGACGGAGTTTTTAAATTCGTTGATTCCACAGTATTTCCACTAGTAGGTAAGTGCTTCACTTTTAGAAAAACTTGTTTAGAACAAAGTTAGGAAAACGCCACTTATAAAAATACTATATAATAAATTCTTGAAGACCCACTAACGCCAACTTTAAGGTGTATTAGTGAATAGTAATGCTTTCAGACTACAGAGCACAAAAATGCTTATAGCATCAGACAAGAATCAGTCTAGCTAAACAACAAATCTAATGTCAAGTGTTTAATACACGGATTCATTTAAGGTATAACCAACCCAAATCATTGACCAAAAGATCATGTAACCTCCATGTCAAGTGAAAGCCGAAGTCTCATGCTTTCAGCCTTGTCTTACTGAAAACAGCTAGAGGTTGCAAGAGGTAGCCGGAAAACTGATTGCATCACTTAGCTTCTGCTTAAGAGTTAGCAAAATTTCGAAATAAGCTGCAAAACTGAATAAAAAAGTGAAACAATGACGGTGCAACGTCTTCAATAATTATTATCCCACACGGTAAGTGCTTGAAAGTTGTCTTAAAGTTCAGCCCTAACTACTTGGTGAAAAACAGTAGTTTGTTTAGTTGACAAGGAATGACAGCCGGCGTTTTTCACCACATAAGGTCCAAAATTTTGAGCACATTTTATGTAAATATAATTTGAGATCGACAATATGAAAAAATATGCGGGTTTTTTGTCTATACCGAAATGTTCATTTAGCTTACATTTCAAACCCCGAATGTCTTTCACGAAGGCTATTTTAGATAATAGAATAGTGATTAAGTAAAAGGTAGGAAAAGGGGAAAATAATGAATCTGGTGCATTGAATAAATCCAAACCCACGTGTCTGACAGAACAATCCGGTCCAACCAGCCGGACATTGACAGAAGAAACCGTGAGAACTTAGAGCATCGTCCAAACACACCCCACCATTGTGGCAGGGCTGAGAGACTTGGCATGGACTGCGTGGCATTGGCAAGTGACACCATCGGCCTGACCAACCGGGTGTGCAGCGACATTGGAAGGAGACGTCACCTGTCACCTCCATTTGCTGACAGTAGGCACCATTCCGACAGGGTTCACTGTCGCATGGCTGTAGCTCTGTGGAAGTACAAAGGTGGCCATTTCTATTGTTAAAAATTCCCCAATTTTGAGCTGAATTACTCGCATTTTAGAGAAATTATTTATGAATGAAAACTCATAGAATAAATAGAGATGGTGGATGTACGCAATAATAGAAAGGTTTTAAGTTCATTTCAGGTGAAGTGTCCGAGACATGGACCCCCAAACTTCGAAGTGCCAAAACAAAATTGAGTACCTTATACCTGGTTTTGCCATAATTTTGCTGGTTTTAATTTTAGCCTTCCATGGCTGAAATCTCACGCTGATAGCATGGGACCCTATCAATGTCACTGTCTTTACAATGGCAAAAAAGTTGGTTAACACGCCCTAAAATCTTGATTTCATTGGACGCATGCTGCGTCAAAACGTCGGGGAAAAATATCCACCGTGGAAGAATGAACTTGGGGACTCGTGCAACCAAACAGTGGTATACATTTTTCAAGTCTCCACAAGTCATTGTCGCTTGCTACTCCAAAAGCCGTCATAACCTATTTATTCGTCTAAAAGGGTATTTTCTGTCTTTTGACATTGGAAACGGAGAAATTTTTCATGGGTGGACCTGAAAACAATGATAAAAACTTGAAAAGACTTTATAGCAGAGCAGTATTTGTTTCACTTTTAAGTTCCACAAATCAGCCCCAACCGATTCCACTGCATCTAAGCTAGTACACCTCATTGCATCTTTTTTGGTGCACAAATTTGCATTCACAAGCTAGAATTACCCGTCCAAAATCCGTCCTTTTTGCTCATTATAATGAATGCTTCGCATTATTATTTTAATTTTTTTATTCTCTTACCACGTTCACAAAACGTTCCTGTGAATCCCTCTGTACACAGGCAATAAAAGGCGTCAGCCTCTCCATTCACGCAAGTCGCACCGTTTCTGCACAGATGTCCCATCTCTGCACAGTTGTCTTTCAACTGTTGGCAAAACCTTCCAGTATAGCCATTCTCGCAGACACAGGAGTACTGAGAAGTAACTGGATCATGGAGGCAAATTCCATGCTCTCCACAAGATTCTGTCGATATAGCAGATGATTGGGCATTGAAGGTTACTGCGGGAAGGAGAGGAACCTGCAAGGAGCTCTTCGTGTCCGCACATGGATCCAAAAGGCTTGAACAACCCTCTGGACCACAGTAGGGACGCCGATGTTCACAGCGACGACCATAAAAGCCTTCGTTGCACTTACAGTAGTAGTCGTAGGGACTGAGATTGTAGCAAGGAGCCTGGTTCTCGCATGGATTTGGATCACATCCACGCCTAGCAAACTGTTTTAAAGTGGTTCAAAGAGGTCACTATAATGTGCTTTTTATCATAATCAAGTACAGTAAGGGTCTAGACCTAACAAAATTCAAAAATAAATTATTCTACTGGACGACAAATCAGTAGCGATGTTTCCACTACCTGTAGAGGTGAAAGTTTACAATGGAATACCTCACAAAGGGTGCCAGTAACACCTTCAGGGCAGACACATTGGAAACCACCCTCGACTTCCACACAGACGCCCTCGTTTTTACAAGGATTGGAAGCACATTTGCGATTGACCTCGCAATTGCGACCAGAGAAACCCTCGGGGCAGGTGCAGTAGTAGTCACCGATTAAATCCTTCATAAGCAAAAAATTAAGAACGAATTTATAATTTTATGTGCATTAGCGCTAGCAGTAAAGGCACTTACGTGACATGTTCCTCCGTTCAGACACTTGTCAACGCAGTCGTCGATGTCTAAGTTGATTCAATAGGATATAGTCTTAGGAATTTGTAGGTAGGTTTTTTTGCGACATCTAATGACATATAAATACTTTTTAAAGTTTTATACAGAAAATACAAAAAAGAGTCACTAAGACTGATATAAATAAGACTTCTTCGGTGGACAAATGCTGACAAAGAATTCCTTCTGCAGTACGCAAAACTCACCCAAAATAGGCATTTTTTAGGAGCAATGTAGTGATTTGTGCCTTAGAAGTAATAATTCTGTGTGTTTACTCGTCGTGGTGAATATAAATAGCACTTCCCATCCCAAATCAGTCCCTCGGTAGGTCAATAAGCATGCCCATTCCAACGACAAGTTCGCATAATGAAGAGGAAATTAACACGCTTTGCGGTTTATTGTTCTCTGCCCATGCGAGGCATCTAAGATCCATTTGCTTTGTAGGTTCCGACACAATTATTCTAATTTTTCAAAAGTGTAAACCAGTGGTTTTGTCATGTGCGAAAAATATTACTAAATATTCTTTAAAAATTGACTCGATTTGTTGTTTAAATAAATGGTGACACTTTAATCTCTTTTATTAACAAGGGAGATGGGAAACGATTGTGCTTGAAATCACATTTGATCAAAGACATTCTAAATAGGCAAATGGCTATTCTTGTCAAACAACATCTACTGTTATAGCCCACCCAGGCAGCTGCATAGGTAGAAGCTAAAATACGGTTGTTACTCTGTCAATGACGTTTATATTTTAACTACTTCATGTATCTTACAATAATCATAAGGAGTATCCTTACATATTCTTTGCATACAAACCTTCTTTCACGCAAACAGGTGTCATTAGGTTAACAATCATAAGCTGGAAAAACCAAAATGTTACGTCTCTCGGTTGTGTGGCTCAACACTACAATAAATTTCAAAAAAAATAAAATAATTCTTGCTAAATTTGCAGATAAAACAGGGACGGATTAAGCGGTAACTCAGTACTTTACTGATTTTGTGAGTACCAGACCTAACTCCTGTGCTTTGCCAAGGATTTTAATAAAACCACCTGAGATTTGACCAATTAAAAGGGAACGAATATCTATTAACCTTATTTGGTCCTGCAATCGAGAACAAATTGTTAACATGTTTAAGCACCGACACCGAAAACAACTTTAATCTATTTGGCCAGACACAAATTTGCAATTCAATACTTTAATTGTTTGTTTAACTCCCGATTTTGGTTACGCGGGTACTTCAGGCCTCGCCACTGGTACTTCCGTTGAGCGGCGTGGCCTCCGGGTCAAACCTTAACGTGACGGAGGAAGGCTACAGGCTTCAAATGGGTTTACAATGATGTCTACCTTTGACAACAAACCAGTCCTGTGTTCTGTAGGAATGCTAATGACATTTAAAGCGACACTGGCCGTGAACATTCCGGACAAGTTCATTACAGAGCTGTCTACTGTAACTGGATGAAGATTAACTATGTGAACATGCGTAACTCCTGCACCTTTCTACCAGCTGGGCAGAACCCAGATAGGTCTGGCTGAGCAGCACTGAAGTGGTAACAAAGTGGCCAAGTGAAATAAACTCGAAAAATTATTTTCACTAAACTACTTAAAATATCACCCTTTAGTTAATGACTCCTCCCTTAGGCCAGTAGCCTTATGAATGGCGATGGGCGTACGAGATGGCCAACGCATTTTCCCCTCCCCAATACAGCTCTCAAACAGAATGGAACTGTAGGTCTAGGGGAATTGACAAGCAAGATCAGTGACGTTGCAGTTTGATATCTTCTCAGTGGAATGCAAATTTGATGACTGGAACTGTTGTTTCATGGGTGTTTCTTCCACATCACCTTCTACGTTTTGATGACCGATGAGCAATTTCACTAGAGGGAGCGTCCAAATGACACTCAAAAGGAGAGAGAGCTGTGTGATACTTTGATCATTTATTTAACTCTTCGTTTTGGTTTCAAGGCTACTTATGTCTTCGGAGCATGGTCTCCGGGCTTTCTGAACATCGGCGATAAATTTCCCATCCTTGCATTATGACTTCTCGGTGCGCTACAACAATAATATCAGGTAATTCATAAATCACTAATCCCACCACTAAATCAGCCCTCTTTAATAAAACCAAACACTGAACTAGACCGAATTTTAGATTCTTTGACTTAGTTATTTCACTTTTAATTATGTTGATCTGAACCTTCACAAAATTGAGTGGAAAATGTAAGGCCAAATTAAAACGCAATGAGTTGACATTACCGCCATTCCTTTGCATTTCAGTTCAGTTTTTCATGATTTTAGCAGATAAACAAGGCACAACGCAGACGAATTAGAAGAAATTGCCTTGTGGACGAGAAAAAAGACAATAAGCGTCCCCACTGCTACTCACTTTGATCACAAAGCTCGCCAGTCCACCCGGGCAAACAGAGGCAGTCGTGTTTGATGCCACCATGAGAAGCAGTGGCCAATTGGGTGCATTTGTGCGCGTGTACACACTGCGAATCGATGCAGGGAGAACGTAGTTGGCACACCGAGCCCTGAAATCCTCGTGGACAGTCACAGCGGAAGCCTAGGCCGTCTAGGTCCTGACACCTGCCTCCATTCATGCAGAGGTTCTGCTCACAGAAGTCGATATCTAGAGGGCGGTGGAGTCAAAACAGCTTGTTAGGTACTATCAGGGGAGATCAAAATTATTAAGCATTTCCTCAAAATTGCCTTTGAAATCATTCGAGAGGCTAAATTAGAAGGTACACCATGTTTAATTCGATGGCTCTCTTGGAATTTCATCTCAACACTTGTTGATTTTCTGTTTATTGTGGATGTGCTTCAGCATAGTTTTAGGCAAACATTTTTCCAAGTTGTATCTTAAGAGGCGTTTCATATCGTTGGTGCTGTATACTTTGCAGTATTATTTACTCTGGGCTGTTGCTACCGTAAGTAGTTCAAGATGTTGACGAGTTACACGGTTAGAGTTGTAAGTGTGGTTTTAAAATTATTTGTTTTTATAGAATGACTTGGTTTTGGAAAGATTGTTGGACTTAAAAGGGGAAGTTAGAAAAAGCGTATACGTCCATCTCAGGTTATTAGTCAATTAACAGAGGGACTTAACGAGGTTTTCTTTAACGCATATTTAAAATAGATTGGGTGAGGAGTCTAACCGAGTAATCCGATAACCATTCAGAAGACTGTTGTGGTTCTACCGTGAACCCCAAGCAGTGGATACGTCCTAAACTAGGCCCATACTGATGGTGAAAATCTTTATTCTAAGTTGAAATTTCAAGAGTTGCTGTATAATTTGAAACAAAGAGATAAAATGAAAAAGTGAGTTGAATTAGTTGGATCAACGAATTCTACCTCCGAAATTATTAAAGGAGAGAGCGTCAGAATGAGTAAACGTAGATAACATAGAAGCCTTTTTCCCCTCACTATCGAAACAAAGATTTGAAATGCCATTACAGCTTATGGCTACAATTTCCAGAAAATTTACAAATTTGTTATGTTATCTGCTTTTTGGTCATATTTTTATCCAATTTCAGGTGCAAAAAATTCGCCTTTAAATCGAGGTAACAAATAATCAGAAATTTCTTCGAAACCTCTTTCACTATTCACTGTATACTAGTTACCCAACCTTAGCCCCAGCGTTTGCAATCAGTTCATTTTTTCCTCCTCCTCTTCTTGTGCCATAATAATCTTAAGTCGAAGTGAAGTGGGGCAGAAAAGTCCCAGACTTGGCCATCTTCGAGAAAGGAACCTAATTAATCTGCACAGTCATCTCATTATTAATTCAGACGCAGGCCTGACTGTAGGTCAGTGGGGATAGTCGAAATTAGCCATTGTAGTGGAAGATGAGGGGAGAATAATAATGGGGCTGGATTATAGCCCTGCAGTGAAGTTAATCCTCGAACGGTGTGGGGCAAGAGGGATTAAAGCAGTATTCCCACATCGGACTAATCCAAAGTTTTGGGGAATTTCATGACTTACTTACAAGGACTATAGTGACTGTATTCTCAAAGATTGAAAATTTAAAGCCCATATGGTATAAAATTTTCAGCAATCTCCAATGGAACTGGATTATAGGTGACAAACTTCCACCTTAGTTATTCATTGTCAACAAATCAGATTTGCAGCTTTACTGTCCTTTTAAATTGCTTCTCTGAAGTGAATGTTCAAAATGATTTGTATCACAAACAGTTCAAAATGAAGACGAAGTATATGTCAGGCGGGAAAAAACCTTGGCTGACTTTGACACAGCCTGAAAGTACCAGTGGTGGCTTAGCACTAAGGCCCAAGGCTTTCAACATTTCCTCGGTACGAAGCGACTAGAAGCCTAGAAATCGGTTGAATAGGTAGACAGATTGTCTAGCAGGATTTATGTAGTAGCTAGAAAATGAACAGACCCCTTAAACCTTTCCCTCCTTTCCGGATGGATCCTACTCGAGGTTGATACTTCATAATTTGTCGGCCAAAATTCTATCCTCATATTTCCCCATCCATCCACTCCGTCATTTACCTCTCAATCCACTTAATCTCCAATTAATTCATTCACTCATATCAGAACCATTCGTTTACTAATCCTGGATTAACCACCCATTCAGTAGATGGACAGTTTACATATGTGCTTATCCAGACATTTGTCAGTCACGGATCTACTCATCTAACTCTTCATTCTTCCACTAAACTGAATGGATAAATGACATAAATGCTGTAAATTGTGCATATGGGAGCATAAAGTGACTTACTTTGATCACACAACTCTCCACGCCATCCTGGTTCACAAACGCAATCGAAGCCACCGTCAGAATTCCCACGACAATGGCCACGTTTGCAAGGATTTAGCTCACACGGTTTCAACTCTGAAATGGGAGCAAAGGTACCCCCAAAATCCTTATTATAACACTCCACGATCATGCTAAAACAAATCTAGTTTCCAACTCTAGAAAGTGGTCACAAATTAGGGTTTTAAGAGACTAAATGGGACAAAAATGCTTACTTTTCTCGCATGTATCACCTCTGTAACCACGTGGACAGATGCAATGAAAGGGTTGTGAAGTGATGTTTGTATTCTTGCAGATTCCTCCATTTAAACAGGGTTTGTGACGACCGCAGTAATCTAGATCTATGAAAAGACGCGCCTGTTTAGTATCTCGAAAGATCAGTGATATAAAATCCTAGACCTCTTCCATTGTCTTAAAGCCGGTTCAACAGGTTGCGAGTATTAATGAATAAAGATGATATACGTATCAATTAAAACTATTAGCGAGTGAAGTTATAAACTATATATTCTAATCTAGAATCACACCGATTGCCTTAACTCTTAGTGATTGTATTCGTAAACAAAAATACGGTCACCCGCAGATTATAAGCAACTTAATTTGCCTAGGTTTTTAAAACAAGTTGGCCTATTTCCAACACAATTTTGTCAAATAAGTTATTACAAACTGACGAAGTACCCGTGTCACATATTTGTGACACTGTACACAGGTATGAAACCCATGGTGGCATATATAAGCAACACTAGTTGTGAGCCAGCCTAATAAGAATGTCGATTTTGAGCAAAACTGAAAAAAAGAAAAGTAACGAAGGTTTTTCTCAGAACGTAAAAGGGACGTATAAAAGGACGGGAAGATTGAGCGCAGGGGTCATTTTGCAATAATTATTAAGAATAAATTCAGCAAAAGAATGCATAGTACTTATAACTGTCTGTAACTTAATAATTTCACTATATAAAGTGAGCAAAAAGCAGATGAGATTTCGGGGCCTACCTTGATCACAGAAAGCACCACCCCAATTGGGAAGGCAGTGACAGGTAAAGGGTGCATTGTCGCAAGTTCCGTGTTGACAACCGGGATAGGTGATGCATTCATCGCAGAGCTCACCCTTCCATCCATTAACACAACTACAATCAGACAAATACTTCCAAAGTTTGAGGTTTTCTTTGCAATAAGGTGTTTTCTAGCTCAAGTAGACTTTGCTGAATGCAAATATTTTTCAAAAATTTTAAGCCTTAATTGAATACCTGTATGACTAGTTAAATTAAGTAGTTAGTTCGGTTACCGGTATCTTTCGTTAAAAGATTTTCCGTTAGCACATAAAACAGGAAGCAGCAGTTTGCCCTTCCGTTGTGCCCACCACTATATTCCCCTAATTCCGAATCCCTGAAGGCACTGGTTAAACCAGATTGATGTGATTCGAGCCTGACTACTTTGCGAGCCATGCTTAGCTTGATTCTAAAGCTGCAAATCCTTCTCCCAAAATATGCTGTTCTTGTAGAATATTCTGTTGAAGTGACTTAATTAGTTCTCTCCGACGAGTAAGCCATTTACAATAGATGCAACAAGTTAATAAATACCGTCTATTCTTAATACCAATAAAAAATGTACATCGATACCGCTTTCATCCAAGTTTAACATGTCAAGAGTAATGAAATTATTGGGTGACACCTACATTAAACAGGCGAAAATGTCATATTAAAAGCTATCAAGTAAGTAAGTCCTGCATACCACGCATAAAAAAAGAAAATTAGCTTTAAGATGGTCAATTTGTTGTTCCATACTTCCTCAATGCCCGGTATTAACCCTTTCGGTGGTTTTGGAATCAAATTATTGAGTTGTGTTTGGAAATGACTTTGTATGTGTCAAGCCTTGCAGAAGATGTTCAAAACCCCAGACAAACATTCCTGTTAAAATTATTTTAAGTGTCCATTTTCGTGATTGTTTTCTCGAACAACCTAGGGGACCACCTCTCTCTCCTTCACTCCTGATTGGCTGAGGTCATGTTTAGGTGCACTTTAAATACGCTGACATTCACTGCTATTAATGCAGGTAACGTTGTCATCTACTGCCTATCTGGTTGTTGCCCTCGATAGGACCCAGGCTACCCCTGTCCATAAAAACTTCATTTACAGCAATGGGCAACTCAATACATAAAAACTTTATACAATTTTCACATAAAATCATTGGTTACCCACGAACAATCATTTCACTGAACAATTTACTCGCCTAAGCCATTTACCACCAGGTTTTCACAACACTGTACATTCTCTGTTCACTTTTTGAAGGCAAAAATGTGAAGCTAATATCCATTTGTTCTTTATAATCCGACATTGTAGAGGAAAACATTTTCCAAAAAGGTCGGAGAACTCGGTTTCGGTCAGTCAGTCACTGAGATGAAGGGCTCATTCTTTAAAGACAACGCCAGCTGTCATATCCCAGCACTTTATTGCACTTTGGGATGGAATAGAATAGAATGTGACTGAAGCTACTGCCTCACTTCAGCCAGCATATTTCCCTGATGATAGTTCCCCATTTGGTAATTACCATCTTTTTTATTCTTAAATATGCCAAGTAGATAGATAAGATAGAAAAAAGCAAAGGAGATTGGGCATTCTTTCGGCTTTTGTAGATAAAATATTTTGTTAATCAAGAATTCACAATCTCACCTTGTTGAGAAAAGATTAAGTTTCAATGACGAATATTTCAATAAATGTGATGTCTTTGCAAATTTTAGACAAATATTTAATTTCTCCTATCCGAATTACGATAAGTTATTCATCTGTTTGGCGTCATCTTTTAAAACATTTTCAAAAGGTGGGTTTGAAAAACTCCAAAGGATTTAAAACAAGGAGATTGGCGTCTCTTATGCTCAAAAAATTGGCCTTCTTGGGTCTGTTTTAACTGCTTTAGATAATGCTAGAGAAAAATGATCGAAAGACGAGAATGGTAGCTTTAACTTACATGCATTCATTGGGACTTTTGCAAATTCCATGTGTTGGGTGGCATCCCTTTCGACACATGGCTAAAAGCAGCGTAAACATCTGAAGGAGACCTTTAAGGCCACTGTCTAGTACTTTGAGGGGAAGGAGGTCAAGTATTTACAGGTAAAGGAAGGGTGGTATTAGATTTTAAACTAACAATAGGAAAGAATCTTTAAATAATGTGACTAACTGAAGGCGTCAACAATTTACAAAGTGGCAATCCTAAGTCGTCCTTTTAAGGTTAGGTAGAGTTGTTCATCCACCTCTACATTGACTAACCATTGAAAAATCTCATTCATTCACACATCAATCCATAACTTGATCAGTAAGTCTTCTATTTATCCACCATTCCAGTCAGTCATTGCGAACTGACCCATTCACCTTCCTGCATTTTCCTCTGCCTATCCAACCATTTAGTGATCCATTCTTTTTCATATACAACGCTTCATCTGCCGACTTACTTATCCATCCATTTATCATCCTAATCTTCAGCTCTATCCACCTATTCAGTAGTACATTCCTTCAAATTCCATCATTCTGACCCCTCAATCTAGTTCTTTTAGTCTATCCGTGTATCTATTCATGCCGAATTCATTAATCAGGATTCAAGAGATGTATTCCCATCATCTTTTATCCTTAAACACTACAGTGTCAAGGTATACTTACGTCGATCGCAGTTCTCCCCACTCCATCCCTTCTCACAGATTCTATTACCATGCCGATCACAGGTAAATCGACCAGCCTTGGGCTGACACTCCACCGCACACTTCAAGCCAAAGTGGTGTGGAGTGCAGGCGAGTCTCATGCTGAGACGGTAGGTTGAGGAGGTGGATTCGACCACTATGGACTGCCACTGAGGTGGTGTGGTGGGTAAAAGAATGTTGCGATGGAGAGTCCTATCCACGAGGTATGTAGATGTGGATACTCCGTCTGGTTTAGCATCGAACACCTCCAAAATCATGGTGTAGAGAGTCTGAAAGGGGGGTAAAATGGAATGCTGAATAAATTATCTATCAAGCAATTTGTTGATCTTCCCAAAACCCAGATTTTTTTTATAAATAGATAGATATTTTTAATACATTGATCAACGCAGAACAGTTAAATGGTACAGATAATTAGAGGAGAGTTTTGGAAAGGAAGGCAAGGATAAATCTGGATCTCATCATCACGTGTGACTAAATCTGGGTGCACAATTTTGCGCCTCAATCAAAACCAGTACAAATGCTGTTGGAATATGCGGTTTGCATTGACGACGAAATATAGTGGGCTTCTCCAGAATTTTTCAGCCCTGCTGAAACAGCTTTCTGTGGTAAAGCTTTCCAGACAGCGTCTATACTTTGGAATTAGAATATGAATCCAGAAGAACGCTACTGCCTTATGGGAACTCAAAAGTCCCGATTTAATTAGAACATACTTGGATCAATGCCTTTAGATCGGATAGTATCTGGCTGATGCGTTAAATTTCCTACAGTATAGATAGGACTTTTAGAGAGAATTGACTCCTTACTTTTATATCTTCTTTGGTAATTACAATGTTAGGGAGAGAAGAAGTGGAACCTGTCATATGTCTACATTTATCCGGTAAAGCAGCCGTCCATGTAGTTTAGCACGGAAGTTATTCTTCTGGAATGAAGAGAGCTGTGACTCTATTGCGGAAATTTAATAATTATACTTCATAACTAATGGCTTTACAGGGGGTGCAAATCTGCTTTTTTGATGTATGAGAGGTTCTGAATTAATTTTAAGCTTTCATTTAGGTCTTCTCCGTTTACAAGAGATCGTTTGACTGATTTTTTCTACATATTTCAGAACTGCCTTAGATGCGATGACTACACATGTCGTGCCACAAATTTCCTCTGTGACGTAGGCTGTTCTTTCAGTTAGTGATAAGAGATACCATCCAGGAGTTAATGTAGTTCCAAAATTTGTATAAAAAGCAAACCCAGGACGAAAGAGCAGGGCATCGAGAGCGGAAGATATCCAACTACCTCAAAATAAATTATCACCTTCTTATAAGGTAAATAGATTTTGAGGTAAGAATCACCTACAGAAGGTTTTCTTACGATATTCCATTCATAGAAAGATTTCAGTCTATAATACTTCCTAATAAGAGGAAGCTTGTAAATTTTGCTTTTGTGCAACTTCTTGTCTCCAAAAGCAAGTAGCATAGCATAGTCTTCCAAGGTGTCTACTTTGGAAGTGTGGAGTAGGCTGTGAGTGGACTATACTTCCTACTTCTTTGTTCGCATTATTTTGCATGTATGTGGTAGTAAAGCTCGTGTTGCATGAGTGGACTCACAATGAACTCAACATTAATTTCCCGTGGGAAATTACGGACAACGTAATTTGGCTTTCTAACAACCAGTAAATAAGAATAGGCTTCAGTAAAATTATTTCTTTTTAAATAAATGCATTAATACTTAGGTAAGAAAGGGAATAAGAACGAGAAAAGCCTTTTTGTGAACTCATAATGAGAGAGCCAATGACGTTACTCTTTTATTCAGGGAGCAGGAAAATTGGACATCTGTATCATTTACCATATGAAATGCAATTTTTATCAATTTTTTGTTAATGATAAGCACCACATATTCATTTAAATTGCTCAATAAGTGACCAATCAAATTCCCCAAAGTAGCCTAACTCAAATTAAACCGGTAAATTTTATCCACTCTTTGAGCTGAATACCTCTGGTCCCCTAGGAATTGTGCAAAACTCTTCTCAACAAGACATTGTACAAAACTGGGTGGGAGGAGTAAGTTCCAACTCCTGCCTTTAATTATGCATGATGTGCGCATAACTAGGGGAATGGAGGGGGGTACAAGATGCGTCGCATCCCTAGCCCCACCCATCCCTTCCTTTGAGGGGGGAAAATTACAGGTTTTCTAGGGTCCAGTCCTCTAATTACTGTCCAAGGTTAAAGACCTGGCCCTCCTTAGGCTGTTGTTATGCGGTTTATAACTATTTTCCTTTACCAAGTCGATAATAATTCAGTCTAAATAAAGCACTTTATTAAGAGCTACTTATAAATTTAAAAAAGTTCACAAGCACATGCAAGCCTAAATGAGTAGTTTTCCGCATTCAATAGACAATCTGTTATTTCCATGGTAGCTATGTATTTTCAGACCATTTGAAGGAAAAAATATTCTAATTTTAAAAGTTTCCCTGAATGAATAGGGCCAAAAGGCAAGCTTTCTTGAATTTTTTTTTAAATATCTAATACAAATCATTAACCAACTAATTGTTTGCTTGCAATTTCAGTGCTTTTAAATGTACAACACTAAACCAAAACATTATTTAAGATTTAAGGCAACTAACAAGCCAATTAGATGACTTTCGATGTTTCTACCTGAGCTCAGTGTCACAAAGAGGGAATATGTGCCAATTTTTCCTTTATAATGGTTGATTGTGCCAAATGGAGTGCAGCAAACAGACTGGCTGAGTTTAATAACCTAAAACAAATTTATGATGTTCACAGACTGATAATAAATCGGTTATTACTTTTTGATCACTAACTGAGTTGGTCATTTCAGAGCTATTGAATCCGATCTTTCTCCAAAACCACGATGGTGAGTGTACTAACTGTAAAATATCCCATTCTATTTGAGAGGCAGTACATCTAAATTCCACCATACTCTTTTCGTCACCTTTTGTGGAGCTTTGGATAACTCAAAAATATGTCCGCCTTCTAGCTGAGTACCCGTGCTAGTAAATATTTGATGAAGCGTGTATCTTCTCGTAGGCCAGTGCCTCTCTCTGGGGAATTTACTGGTGGAGGGGTTTCTTGTGGGTGGGGGAAAAGTCGATAAGAAATCCCAGCTACACTTGAATTCCCTTCCATTTCGCCTGCTGGATAGAATTTATACCATCCTATCTTGAAGCTAAAGTTGTATTTAGCGGTATCCATGTGAATTAAAGCATAGATTAAGAAATGCATACTTTTGGAAAGGTGATGGGAAGGCTCATTTTAAACTTTGCAGTGAAGGTCGTTGGTATACGTTTGGGATGAATACCTTTCCTAGGAAGCTAAATAAATACATTAGGTAAGATATATAAATACACTTTAGTTCATTATGATAGTAGTCCATCTACCATAGTAATTCCAGAATACATAACATTCGATCCGTTGAAAATATAATCATAAATATTTTCCTGTAGAAAACATTATCAATAAATGTGCGAGCCGAATTTTGTAATTTTAGCCTGCAACTGGGGATATAATGCCATAGGAAGGTATAATAGAAGCACATAGTTTAACGTCGGATCCAGTAGAGAGTTCTTCATCAAGAGCGAGGCGTTTTTTTGTCAGTTTGCATCTCGTGCTTTAACTCACCGAAAAAGCTTAAAAGTTGATGAATACTTGACATATTTTGAGTTTTGGAAAACATATAAGAAATGCGTCACTTTAATTCATTTCAAAGGAATCTGCTTTTAAGTATAAACCCAGAATCACGGCTACTTTATGTGTTACACAAGTTACAACCTTAAGGCCTCTTTTAAGCCTAAAAGTTGTCTTTTCATCCTTCACTAAATTAGCGCATATTCAGGCCGAAGAAGGCCCACGGTGTGCGTGTATCCCTGCCTGACCGATTCACCCATCCACCCATTCAACAGCTGATGTTGTACGTTCTCGTGCAAAACAGTTGCTACAGCAGAGGCCCGAGTTGGCTGGGCCACATTCATTTCTCGACCCCCCTCCACCTGACCCACTCTTCCCCTCACCTTGGCATGACGAGCGCGTCAGCTGTCGTCTTTGTAGGTAGCACACACCGTTTCTCGTTTTCTCTGCAGAACAAACATTCAGCCCAGTGAAGCTCCGTGCTTCTGCTGTAATTAGTGCTCCCTGGTCAAGTGCGCCTGATGGAAAAATCAATAAATTGGACAGTTTAAGTGAGAGCTACTAGGGTCTGCCAACCACAGGGACTAATAATTTTGGCACCTTTGTAAAGGGATGAAAAGATGCAAAACTGATAAATTTGAGGCGTCTTTGTCCAACCCTCTTTACCCACTACTTGCTAGTGCCAAAATACATACTTTTAAGAAAAACATTTGTGTGATTATCGATTCGTATAGATGAATTTGATTGGTGGGGTTACTTGATTAGTAGCGAAAAGTCAATAAAGGGTGTTGATAAATTCCACTAAGGTCAGTAATCAATAAACAAAGTACAATTTTATTAAAGGCATTTAAGTGAATTGTAATTATTTTATTAATTAAATGGACAGATTTCAAGCACAATTTTTTTTTAAAACGGAGGAAATTTGTTTCCCATCTCTAAGCCTTATAAAGTTTGTGCTATGCTAAAGTGTTCATTTTTGGTGAAAAGGTCCTTTATTTCCAATGGTTCGATCTCTACATCAGCGGTAGAGTGGTTTGCTCATCCTACCTATGGGTCTAGCTCTCTAGACGCTTCCAGATTCAAGAGCTTGATAAGGCATACAGAACTTACACAAGTGATATATCAGCTGTGATGGAATGATTTAGATGCCTCTTAACACTTTAAACAAGCTAGAAGCTTTTAATTGAGCTGACTGGGTTCTACTCTTAAATAATTACGAAAAATTGTTCTATTATAGCCGAAAAATTCGCGTAAAATCACAGCAGGGGGTCTATAAAACTACGGCAAATTCTGCACTTTGCTACCATCCTGGGTTCTGTATCGGACCAAGCCTTGGAACGAAAGAGTTTAAGTGGCAAGATTTGATGTTTTGCTTCCAATCTTTGCAATAATTTCTTATTAACCCAGATATAAGGCAAAGAATGGGATCGTGCGGTGTGTGAGAATAAAAATTAAGTGATGGCAAGAAGCATAGTAAATTGTGTCATTCGTCTGCCTCAAATTCCACTAATCGGCGATGCTTTTGTCTGCAGAAGCCAAGATAAATCTATTCAATCTCATTAGTATCTCCACCCTTCTACTCTATGTTGGACGTAATTATCGAAGCATAATCAGAGGTGACACCTACCATAATATCGCAAAATGTAAACATTTCCACAGGTCAATTTTGCGGTATGAGGTTTGCTGTTCCGCGTTATTTTGCACAACTAAGACTTTCTTACAACCATTTGATTGTCTTGGCCGATTTTAAGAAAAATTTTTGCATGTTCACCTTTGAGTTGTATTGAACCTAGTAACAGATTAACCTGCAGGAGGTAGGGAGAGCACAATACTGACACATATCCACCTAGTCTTTATAATGCTCAAACAAAAGTACTGAAAGTCATTTTGCAAACCCTCACAATTTATGGGACTTTAATTGCATCAGAAGCATCATAAACGTTTTGGTTACCTGTTCAGCTATTTAATATTCAAGAACAATGTAAGAATGATATCAGGTTTAGATTTTTAGAACCTTCTGATACTCTTCAAGGTCAAATGTGTGTGCGTGAAAATTCAGGCCGATTTCTTCCGCAAAAAAACACATGGCACATGAGGTGCTCTTCATACAAAAGTACATTTTCCAGCTTTGAGTTTTACCTGTTAATTTTTTTAAAAATTATTCTAACACACAACTCCAGCCCTAGTAACGCAGTATAGAAAGTACAGGCAATAGTAACACCTTTGTAAAGTTGCACCGAATTGACTTTCGCCCTGATGAAATATTCTCTAACCATTGTCTTCCTACAGCAAAATGTTATTTCAAATTCATGCGTGAGGTAAATAAAAAGAAATAGACCATCTGTCGGCTAGGGAATAAACGTAGCTCGTGGTCATCATCGACATCATTTTCCAGCAACAGCTGGCGGTCTCCCATCGTCAACACCACTAATGTGATCATCAGTAGAGGGCGTGGGATGAGGAAGGCTAGGCAACAGCTGTTCAAATAGAGAGCATTCTCCCATCTACTTATTATAGTAGATTTGCCCCCAAGAAACTGCTACAATGTAAGGTGACTAATAGTAGCAAGAAGGCGGCTGATGATGACGGTAACATGGACGCATCTTCGAAGAGCTGGTTACGAATACAAACGATTTAAGAAGGGAATCAATTTAATGATCTGAGGAATAAGCATTGAAGACAATAATTTATAACTAATCATTTAAACAAATAACATTTTGTGGTGATATAAAATTGCCAGTAAATATATTTGATTTAAATGCTAAATTCACGTTTGGACGATTATTCTGTAATAAAACTGTATACGGTTTAATGAGATGCGTGGAAGCCTCCTCAAATTACGACTCTTCTGCCTTGGGAGTGACATGACAGTCAGAGCAAGAGAGTGACCAAGATATTTTCCGAAACGACGCTCAAAAGGAGAAGGCACCCCTTCGCTGAAAATTCGTTCATTTTAATGATATATTTAACAACATGGGTTTCACGGTCTACCTGTTCTTTAGCACAACAACAGTAAGCTATTCTTCTGTATTAGTAAACCTTATTATTTGCATTAGGTGAGACTCTAGACGCTACATCGGCGAGAGTGAAGAGCAAACCTCACTCAAGTGAAGAATAAATCTGTAGTCTTCAAATAGCAAACAAATCTGGGTATTAAAAAGGACGTCTTCCGAGGATGGCAAAATTCACAACGACTCACTTAGATGGGCCAACAAGAAGTAACTTTTGACAAATCTCTAATTTTGAGCTCTACTTAATAGTTGCTGTAGAGGCAAAACTTAGATTTCATTGGCCATGACTGACCTCAACGAAAAGTTTCCCGTAAGTTTTCGAGTGAATCCATTCACTTTATAGCCTGAAAATTGCCATCCCATTCCATGCTTGCTTTCAAAAAAATTTTGCTGTTGTTAAATGCAGAATATTCCCGCTATAAAACATCATCTTGGGCAAACTTTAAAGCTGATTCTTTAGCGGAGGGGTTGACATTTGTAGAGAGAACAAAGCGTGCGGGTATGCGACATGCACAACCACTAGAAGCACCATTTCCATAATGAACCCAATCCGCAATGTTATTGTCATTTCTCTTTTGTGATTGATTGCAATTCACAGGAAGACTCACAGTTACCAAATCAGCGTAAAAGTGGGGAGAGTCGAAAAAAGGCCCAAAGAGAGGGAAATATTCACCGAACTTGTATTGCCTAAAGCTCTGCATTTAACTACTCAGAATCTTCGGGTCTCCATAGAATGTCCCTGTTTTCTAAACGGCATGTCCAGAAGGCCAGCTCGCTTGCACAATTACAATGAACCATTCCTATGACGAATTGAGCCGGTAGGCATTATCAGGGAAATTTTATTTTCGGTATTAATAAAAGAATAACAGTCGCTCATACTAAAATCTGAACCAAAAACTGAAAAAATTAGGATTTAGAAAATTTTGATTTTCTAAGCTGAAATTATTACCAATTTCAATGGCAACAAAAATCGCCTCATTTTTTAGAAATCCTCTTCATTTTTATGTTTTTAGCGAGTATTTAATATTGACGAATATGACAATTCTAAAAAGAAATAACTTTTACCATTTTAAAATATTTAGATCACGACTCAGTTATTATTCAAGTTGACTTTTAATCATTAAGTAAAAAAATAAAATGAACTATTGGAAGCTGCAAAAAGCAATAAATAATCTAAGGATGAGGCTAAAATTTATGCAATTCAACATTTGAATCCCACTACTTCAGGCATATACCATGACCTCTGTTTTGTCAATTCCACGCCCTTCAACAAAGGCTTACCGGCCATCGATCTAGTATGTTCAGGGACTTCCATAAGTAGCTCTCTTTTCCACTCTTCTTCACCATATCCTTCCTACTGACATTCGTAGATCCTACTTCACAGATTGATTCAACTTTGTCCTCCTGTTCTTCTCTTTCCTCAACATCAAATGGACGGAAGCAGAGGCGAAATACGAGGTCGCATTGAGAATCGCACCCTTCTGAAGGTCTCAAACAGCAATCACTTCTGAAGCGGTAGTTCAGGTTGTTTTCGAACTGGTAAATAGCCACTTCCAGACGTGCCACAGGCACAGAAGCTTTTATAATCCATGGTGTAGAGAGAAGAAAAATGAGAATGAGAAGGTAAGAGGAAAAAGCAGGTCTATTCATCCTCAAACCGGTGGTATATTTGCCTCTTTTGTGGGAAGAAGGGGAGTCCTGCGGGCGCGCAAACGCGACTGGTGGTCAAGTGACCAATCAGAGGCGAGCAAAACTCGTACGCTTGTAGGTGCATGTAAATGAATGCGCAGAGGCGGCACCAATCGCATTCTTGACATTAAAACGTAGATCTGTAGATGATAACCCCAGAATACAATTTATATTTACTAGACAGTTTACCTGCATACAATAAGAATTTGCATTAAATAATCAAGTAACTACAGCAGCAATTTCCAAAGGTCAACTTATTTAGGAAAAAACTAAGAGATTTGTGGTTATTATAGTGAAAAATAACAACAGAAAATCTTTACAACGTTCTACTAATTGAATTCACAGTCGCTATAACCTTCAATTATTTCTTCACAATCCAGCTTTTCGTTTTCAAAGTTAAGAAAAACTTTAGTCTTACACACCGGTTTTACCTCACTTTCATTTCTCCTCTACTTCACGTACGATTGTTTGATTGGGTAATGACACTACCAAGAAAAGGCGATAATTATTATCTTGGACAGATATCATCCTGGAAGCTCAAAAAATGAGGTGAAGCCACGAGTTACTTCATACTGTGATGTAAGGATATCTCATGGTCTTTATAGTAATAGGACCTCCTTTTGACGAATTAGGTAATCCTGGTCAGTCTTACTGCTTCAAAAGTTTTCGGGCACATCATCAACTTCTATCAATTTACTTTGGGTAAATAGATCCTAAACGTGACTGCTAGCTGGTCGTTGCCAAGTGGACAAGCTGTCTAAACTCCCCCATGCACAGATATGCAAGCATAGCTTTTGTCTTGAGCCTGATGATAAATCACTTGATGATAATGCGACACATTTAGGAAGACTATTTCCTTAAGGATAATGTTAACGTGATTGCCGGTGCTGAATCCACTAATGTTTAATTTTGGAGGAAAAGTAGCGGCATCTAGTGAACAAGTAGGTAACATATGCCATGTTAACCAATGATTACGAGCTTTAATGACTATCAGTTTCTTAATATCTTTCTCGTACATTCTACAAATTTGTCATTACAAAGGGGCTGTTTGCAGACTGGCTTACTGACTTGTGATGATGAATGGCTTTTATTACAATAATAAGCGAACTGACACTTAAAGGCGGAGTTGGAGGAGATTGGCGATGGCGTCTCACCTCATTCTTCACATTCCTCTCATGATATTCTTTTAAGTGGTGGTTATTCCCAATTCTTGCCACTGCTAACAAGCAACAAACAATCACGGCATAAAATGAAATACCTGGGGCAGGTTCTTTGCTTCTGAGACAAAAAATGCAATAAAAAAGGAGTTCACAAGCTATTGTCTTGGTGGAAGGGGGTGATAAATTATGTGGTAAATATTTCAATGGACTTAGTATGCTGTCAAATTTTCTGCAGTTTTCTCATTATCTTTGTGCTTACTTTATAACAGCTTCCGCCTTCCCCGAGGAAATTTAAAATAATCATAAGACCAACAGTGTTAAGGCCAAATCGAAAGCGACTGGAGGGGATCATGCAATGCTATGCCTACAAAGTTAATGCAATATGCCAATTTTAGTTTTTTTTTTACGACAATCAAAGAAAATGGTTATCATTTTCTAATGATTTTCACCTTTAAATATTTTGAATGGAAGACAAGGTGTGTAAGACCGATCATAAATCTCTTAGGGATGGGATTTAACCATCGCTCTACCACTTTTAAGGACATTCTTAAATAAAAATTCTCATTAGCTTCTTCAGGATAGCTGTACTGCTGTTTATGACTCACTATCTGAAGAAAGTGCTCTTCTTCAGCGATAGCTAATGTTTCAACTTATTTGTCAAATGGAACATTTGGGCGATTAACTTGCATTTATTTTCGGTGTTTGAGGGTAGACTTGAAAGTTCTGGCCACTCTAGAGTGGTCATGATGGCTGTTCCATAGTTACGGTTAGTTTATTTAACAAGATCATAATAGTTATTGCAGAGGGTAGAAACCAACTTTTAAATTCTGTCATGTGAGCTCGTGATTTTGACCTCATGGTCTGATATCGGCAATTGTCTGGAGCGCAGCCACATCCTTCCGATTGGCTAGATTAGTGTCCAGAATCGCCTCAAAAGTGCTTGGGCACCCTACTGACATGCACTTTAATGCAGAAAAGGCTATCATAATCCCGGAACTTGAGGAAATACTCATGTCCCAAATTTAGCTTTCATGAAACACTTTATTCAATATCCTTTTGAAAACGTTGTCTTGTGAGACTTCTCGTAGCTGAACGTCGGGAGGATTCTATGACCGTCATAACGGTATTTCCATTTTAGAACTATATATTTACTATTTACTATTACTTGATATCCATATGCGGTACGCGTGGTAAAGGAGATAAATTTGCGCTCCCTTTAAGCAGCCTCTATCCACACCACTCATCCTTTCTTTAATGCCAATTAAAAGAGCCATTTCATTTCCCTAAGAGGAGTGAATAGCGAGGAAATATTAAATAAATGACATATGATAACATTGAAAAAATGAGGAATTCCTGAGTAATGAAAAGTCAGCCAAGAAAATGAAATGACCATGAAGTGAACTGGAGAAAAATTAGGAACCAATCCGTGTTCTCCCGTTTCCTAGGGGCAAATTTACTTTTCAGTAAGTGGAATCCGAAAAGGAAATATGCCTGACCTTTTATCAAAAAGCTTTAGTGCGACCTGTTCAGTACAAGATTGAGCCTTATCGTAATTAATAGGAAACACTGCTGCAGATGAAAGCCGAAACTTTCCATTGCTGTTACAAATTCATAACATCGAATTCTTTTGGTCTTAGGTGATGACTGTACGGAGATTATTAAAGGAAGTCTATTGACAAGATTAAAGAAATTTCACAGGCCGTGTAATATGCCGATGCTTGCTTGACCATAGTAAAATATGGCCGTTCAGCCCATTCATCCATTCGTCCACCCACCCATTCGTCCCCATTAGCTATTTTGCGTTCTACAATCGCGAAAATATTTTGGATTCTTGAGAGCATTAAGTACACTATTATGACAAAATAATTCTCATTACCACTTTGACAGTTCTCTAATTACACTTTATTGAGCATGTGGTTTTAAGATGTTCCATCTGTTTTGATAGTTTACCGGTTTTCCTAAAACATGTTCAGAAGAATTTATTTACATTTTGTTTATCACTCTTTAACTGGGAAAAA